>NW_006239621.1:175285-183732 GCF_000226075.1 Solanum tuberosum | reverse complement strand
GTTTGTAAAATTTTGTAAATATTATATATATAATTTTATTTTATTTATAGATAAAAAAAATTATTTATAATCTACTTTGTTAATATATTTTTAGTTAGTTTATAGATTTTAATGTTTATATATTTTATTTCAAATTTGGGTTTGTAAAATTTTGTAAATATTATATATATAATTTTATTTTATTTATAGATAAAAAAAATTATTTATAATCTACTTTGTTAATATATTTTTAGTTAGTTTATAGTTTTCAATGTTTATATATTTTATTTTAAATTTGGGCTTGTAAAATTTTGTAAATATTATATATATAATTTTATTTTATTTATAGATAAAAAATTTTATTTATAATCTACTTTGTTAATATATTTTTAGTTAGTTTATAGTTTTCAATGTTTATATATTTTATTTTAAATTTGGGCTTGTAAAATTTTGTAAATATTATATATATAATTTTATTTTATTTATAGATAAAAAATTTTATTTATAATCTACTTTGTTAATATATTTTTAGTTAGTTTATAGTTTTCAATGTTTATATATTTTATTTTAAATTTGGGCTTGTAAAATTTTGTAAATATTATATATATAATTTTATTTTATTTATAGATAAAAAAATATTACTTATAATCTACTTTGTGAATATATTTTTAGTTAGTTTATAGCTTTCAATGTTTATATATTTTATTTCAAATTTGGGCTTGTAAAATTTTGTAAATATTATATATATAATTTTATTTTATTTATAGATAAAAAAATATTACTTATAATCTACTTTGTGAATATATTTTTAGTTAGTTTATAGCTTTCAATGTTTATATATTTTATTTCAAATTTGGGCTTGTAAAATTTTGTAAATATTATATATATAATTTTATTTTATTTATAGATAAAAAAATATTACTTATAATCTACTTTGTGAATATATTTTTAGTTAGTTTATAGCTTTCAATGTTTATATATTTTATTTCAAATTTGGGCTTGTAAAATTTTGTAAATATTATATATATAATTTTATTTTATTTATAGATAGTTACACTTTTCCAACTTTATCATAATTGTAGGATACTTATAAGACTAGAAGGTACTCTCTAATAGTGCATATAATTATTTTGTTTGTTCAAACATGTTTTTATTTGTATGCAACCTCAATTTTTATATCAATTATGTAGAAACTTTAATAGTGAATAATTTCGATCATTATTATTAATAGAACATAAGAAGAATTATTACTCAAAATCTTTACGTTAATAAAAATATAAATTGTTGTAACTATTATTTATAGATGATTAAAAAAATAAAATTGGGAAGAAGATAGTAAGTAAAAATTACACGTTATATTAAATTATCTTTACATTAATAAAAAAAGAAATTGTTGTTTGTATTATTTGTAATATAATTAAACAAAAATAACAATGGGAAGAAAATAATAAGTAAAGATTACACGTTGTATTAAAATAATAAGTATTAAAAATTATGATAAATTTTATAATAGTCATAACAGGAATTTACGCAATAATTACTATATTAGAATACTAGAAAAATTGATAAGTTCCTCGACATCTAATCATTGATTAAAATTTAAATTATTATTTTCTTCTGCGAAAGTTTAAGAGATTAAATTAATGTTTTAAAAAATAATATTAATTATTTTCAATGATTAATAAGAAAATGTATATAGCAAGTACATGTATTATTATTACATTATTTATATCCACTCTATATTAAATCATTTTTCTATTATAGTTTGACGCAAATTTCAGAATGTAAAGAATGTTTTGGATTCGAAAAATAAATATTCAAAATATACTAACATGTCATTTAATCTTATGATATTTTACATTTCATGTGAAAAAAAATTAAATATTAATTTTTTAATATGAAAAATATTAATTTATTAATACAACATAAAAGTAATAAAGGACAATATATAAAAATATTTGAAGTATTTGATATTTTATTAAATTAAAATAATTCTAAATTAATATATAGCCGCGCAACGCGCGGGTACGTATACTAGTGAAGAACAATAATAAAGAAGAAGACAATTGAGTTAATATTTATTTTTTCCAAGTTTAATTTAACACATGACCAATTTTTATTGGTCAGTGCTGTCAAAAAGTTGCACCCACGCGCCTAAAATAGGTGAAATCACGGACTCAGCCACGTAGGCCGAAAAGTGGTAAACAATTAACTAAAAAATAAGTTCAGGGGGTAATAGGACCTTAGTAAAGGTTAGGTGTGTCTCAGAGATTTTGGGCATAGGCTGGGGGGGTACTTATGCATTTTCCCCAAAATATATGATGAACTTCGTATTTCTATTGCTTTGTATGGACAAATAGTTTGCAAATAGCTTAACAGTCCAGTTGGCTAAGGTGATGACTACAACTACATCATCCCTCGTGCTAATTCTGAAATCACATACAATCCATGTTTAGCGAATGATTCTATTTTATTAGGTACTAGTAAAATTATTCGCGCTTCACGCTGGAATTTAATATCACGGAATTTATAAAATAATACTTAAAACCTATCAGGCATTAAAACTAAAATACTATATTATCTTACATACAAGATTACGTAGTAACAAACATTAATAATGTAAAGGAAAATGAAAATCATTACATCTTATCATTTAACCTTAATAATATAAGCATAAATTATAAATTAATGATTGTAAAAATACATACCAGGATCTGTATAATAAGCAATAGTGTCAGTGAGCCACTCAACATGAGCAAAGTATACAAATATTCAATTGGGAAGAAGAAGAAGAATAAGAGGAGGAGGAGGAGGTTCAGAATTTTCGTTGTGTTAAAATGAGAGAAAATTCCTCTATTTATAGACAACAAAGGGTAGTGTGAACAAATGTTTATTGTGTCTTATTAGAAATGTTACAACTATTTGGAAAAGTTGCAACCCTTCGGAAGGTCACAACCTTTAATAAAAGTCATAATTTTTCATAAAAGTCACAACTTTTCATAAAAGTCTCAACTCTTCATTAAAGTCACAACTTTTCATAAAAGTCACAACTCTTCATTAAAGTCGCAATTTTCATAAAACTCACAACTATTCATGAAAAGGGAAGGCTAAATTTTTGTAAATAAAATTAAATTAAAAGAGAATTCTGATTTATGGTGGCGCCACGTAGGCGAGCCTAAGGTTCTCTTTTATATATATATATGATATGATATATGATATGATTGTTTCTAGAATGATTCTACTAGATAATGTACTAATGCCCTTATGCACTTATATAGTACATGAAAGTATTCTATTTATGCAATACTGTTTGGACTTTACTTACAGAATTTTATTTATGAAAATAAACAAATTTGGCCTTACTTATGTAGCACATGTACAAAAAGTAGTACATTTTTATTCTTTAACTTTTAATATATGTGATCATAAATAGTCTTTTTAATTTTCTTTCCCCTTCTCGACCTTGTAGGATCAAGTATGTCTCTTCGAAAGTGTAAAAAATTTATACATTTTTCCTTTGTCGAACAAATAAACATTGCCTTTTTACACTGCTGAAAATAAATATTTAGTCTCCTATTTGGAGGCACCATGTTTGGATAGATGCATTAACATGTATGTATTTATTTGGTATTTCTTAGACAAATACAGTCCTATTGATTCAAAAGGTGACTCTCGAGTCGAGAGCCTCAATTTATAAGCCAAGAATCTATTGACTTTATACTTTAGGCCGGAGAGACATCTATAATTACTTTCTCCATCTTATTGAGACATTTGATTCTATTAATTTGTAATACTGAAAATTTAACAAGTATTTTTACTAAATTTGTCGTAACTCAGGTTGCCTTCTATATTTCTTAAAAGATTCAAATTTCAAAAGAGACGCAATTTTTTTTATTTATTTGAGAGCACCTTATGAAGCCACTACTTGCTATTTTCAAAGTTCATGTATTTTTAAAATGACTCATTCGATAGATACATTTATTTTCAAAGTTCATGTATTTTTAAAATGGCTCATTAGAAAAAGTATGTTATATCACAACTCAACTCAATATGTTGGGCTCATACCCACAAAAATTAAACAACAATTGAATGGGAAGAATTCACCAGCAACAATTGCAATATGGAACTATCAAAAAATAGAAAAATTAAAGAATTCATTAAAAGATATTGGAGCGAACAATACCCCGCAAACAAACATTATAATTAAGTCTAGTTATGAATGAAATTTCCAAAACTAGCAACAAAGGTATGAATGAACACATGCATGACTTCAAGATCTCCACACTAACCTTTTTCACAAATTAAGGGATTTTGGATTTTTTTATAAATCAGTGAGAGGAACAACTTTGTTTCACTACACATTTTTGAAAAGGTACACCTTATAATACCCTTGATAAAATTGATAAATATTGTATTCGTGCTAGACCTTATAGAATTCATACAATATTTTACTTTGATCGGATTTAGTATTTTCAAAGAGGATCTACAGAAAAAGATTACTATGCCGGAGTATTTAAGGCTAGCCATAAGAGAGGCTATACAAAGTAAGGATGTCGACACTGTACAACGACATCTAATATTAATTATCTTTCCACACAATCTAAATGTACATAAATTTTGAAGATGAAGATCTAGAAAGGAACAATTAGATAAGAAATAATTTTTCTTATTGTCTTTTTATATATATAAAAATATGTATATTTATCCCACAATTTGAAATTTATTTGACAAATATTTTTTAAAAAAGTGAAAATGAAACTCATGAATAGACATTTTATAAAAAGATGAAGACACTGAGAAAGGAACAATTTGAAAAAGTAAAATATCTAATTATACGTGAACTTGGTACGATAAATTCATGATTAGTGTTTTAAAAGATAGTTTGAAAGCTTGTTTGGAGGTACGATAAATGCTATATTATCTCATACAAGTCAAAACTTTTTTTTTTTACATCAAAACCTTTTATGCTAAATTAATTAGTATTTTAAATCAAAGAAGCCCATATATGAGACCCAAGAAAAAGAAAAGCACTATCAGTTGGGACACTTGGGATTTTTGCATGTGGTGTATTAAAAATTAATAGTTTTTCCACAACTTCTATATACCTATAAAATATTTGATTATAAACCGAATAATTATCATACATTAATTTGAAATTGTAAAAAAATTCATAAATTTTGAATCAACACATCCATGGACACATGCTATAAGTACCTCGTTAAAATAAATTAGTACTATATTGTAGGTGCTAATGAATAATCGTCTCTATTCATCTAAGACACGTTCTATTCTGGACTTAAAAGACGTGTGACAATTCTCTACTAGCTTCATAAGAGCAGTGGCGTACACATAAATTTTTATAAGCGGCGTCACATTTTAATTAAAAATATATATTATTAAGTCATATTAAAAATAGAATACAATACAAGTAAAGTACAATCCACGTATATATCCCTTGGCTCGATGAATTTTCATTTTTGAAATAGATTCAAATAAACCTCATTAAAAGTAATACTCCCTCCGTATTTTTACTGGTCCATGTTTGACTTGACACACCCCTTATGAAATAATAAATATAGGGGTATTTTATTATATCACCCTTATCAATTATAATATCGGTCAATAAATACTGTTTAATTGGAAGGGTAAAGTAGACACAAAATTGTCACATATATCTTAATTATCCAAACTACAAAAGTAAAGTTGGATATATTGAATAATTAATGATGAACGGAGGGAACATTAAACACTTTTTAAAACATATGAATGGAGTATGTATATATTAGGCATCAAACAATTGAGGTCTAAAAAATATGACTGATTGGTTCAAAATTTTGTTAATTCATACGAGGTGAAAGAATAAAAATAAATGAAGTAAAGGAGTATTGAACAAAAGACCTTACGTTCACAATTAAGGAATCAGACCAACTAAGCTGGAACACCTCCTTTAACAAATAGTGTCACTTTATTAAATATTATCTTTTATTTAAATATATGTATTTAATAATTTTTTGATTATATATATGTATATAATAATTTTTTCTAACGAAGCCGTGTCACACGACACCTCTTACTATAACATAAATCTACATCTGTATAGCACATTTTAAATTTTATCCTATACAATTAATAATATAGGATAGTCAAATTTATATTGTTGCTAACCTATGTTATCAGTCAAATTTCATTTTTTTCCCATTTTTTAAATATCTAGCTGTTTACAGAATTTATCTATTTTTCGAAAGATTTTAAAACCCAAATCTTAATATTCTAAAATAGATACAGATTTATCTTGACCCAAAATATAACCGTTGGGACTATTTAAATATTTCAGTTTTTTCCTAAAATATGACCTTTGACTATTTTAATATTTTAAAACTTGACCCTAAATATAACCTGTAGAACTATTTTAATATTTTAAAACTCACCCAAAATTTCTACTTTATAAAAAATGTTCCCCATATGTTTGTGATCCGCAACTAATTTATATCTATTTTTCTCTCTATTTATTTATTTGTGTTTGATTAAAACAAGGGTCTTGAATTGACTAATAATAATACATATATTTTTCTTTAAAAGAACAACTTTGGGAAAAGGGAATAAATCATTTCAAACCTAGTATTCTTCCAATCAATTCCAATTTTGGCTTCAAGGTCTTCCTTACTTTTCCTTATAAATACAGTATCATCTCATTTCTTCACTTCATTAGTTCTTTTCGATCGAAAAATACCCCAAAAAGTTTTATTTGTTTTTCCTCACTTTTTTTCTTTTCTTCTAAAATGAAAAGCCGAGCTCGTTCTCCTTCTAAGGTACTCCGTCTCCTTCTGCTACAGTTTTCATTTTATGATTTCAAATAAATTGTTTTAATTCTTTTGTTTGTGTTTTTTTTTCTTGCTTATAATTATTGATCCGTGTTTTTTTTGTTCTTTTATTTGATGGCTTAATTAGAAAAAGGCGTTGTCAATCAGTCAAGGATTGCTCAAGAAAAAGGTTTTTCCTCCCAATAGAACCATTAAGGTGAGAATCATTTTTTACTCTGTGCTTTGATAAATAGTTGACGGTTCTAAAAAACCTCTATAGAGGTAAAGTTAAGGTTTGCGTTTGATACATAAAAAAGATTTTATTTTTATTTTTATGAGGTAAAAGTGTGATCTGTGTATGCTCTATTAGAAATAATCTCTTTATCTCTACGAGGTAAAGACAAGGTTTGTATACGCTTCATCAGGAAAAACCTCCTTATTTTTACGAGGTAAAGATAAGTTATGCGTATGCTCCATCGGAAACGACCTCTCTATCTTTACATCGTTAAGATAAGGTCTCTATACGCTCCATCGAAAATACCCCTCTATCTCACGAGATAAAAGTTCTATCTACATATGTTATATCCTCTCTAGTCCCTACTGATGGAGTTATACTGAGTATGTTATCATTTTGACAAACTAGTACTATTGTACAGAAGTACTTCAAATCTAATAAAGATACTTGACATATACATTTGCAGGTGGAAAAAAGAGATAACAAGAAGGTTAAAATATGGTAAGTGGAGAAAATGCAAAAATAAATTATATTAATAAAAAAATAGGTGTTTAGACGTGAATTTTAGAATGTTTTAATTTTTTTTAATTGTATTTAAAGTTGATCGAATTTTTCTTTTTTTTTGAAATTGAAATTGTGCTTGGATTTGTATTTTATTTGAAAAATGTTACTCCCTCCATTTTAATTTTTTTGTCATACTCTTTTTGGTTTATTTATTTGTCCTACTTTTCTTTTTAGTCCATTAATTTTATTTTTTTTGTGAAATCTTTAATTTTAATTTACACCACAACGATCAAAAGTATTTTTTTACTTTCTTAAACTTTGTACAAACAAATAATTCAAAATGAAGTGTGTACAAGTTTTGAATCAAACCTGAAAACTCAACTCAAAAGGTTTTGCGTTTCTCATTTGCCAAAACATGATGCCAATATTGTTTTGGTGGATGAAGATGGAGATGAATTTTCCACCAAGTACCTAATTGGCAAAAGCGGATTGAGAGGGGGAATGAAGATGGAGATGAATTTTCCACCAAGTACCTAATTGGCAAAAGCGGATTGAGTGGGGGGTGGAGAGGTTTCTCCATTGCTCACAATCTTGTTGAAAATGATGTGTTGGTCTTCCAATTGATTGAGACTTGCAAATTTAAGGTAACACATTTTAAATGTTTAAATCCTAGTAATTTTGTTAAATCAAGAATCACTTTCGCTTTATTTATCCTAAATTTAATCAGTATAAATGAATTTTCAAACGACCAAGAGAAAATATTAGAAACATAGATATTTCTGATAAAGTAGGAATGACCCCCGTTGTGGAGAAGATGAGAGAAACGGGACTAAGATGGTTCTGACATGTGAAGAGAAAGATGCATATATGTGTTAGTAAGGAGGTGTCAGAGGTCGACTATGGTGGATTTGAGGAAAGGTATAAGTTAA
>NW_006239621.1:169678-175155 GCF_000226075.1 Solanum tuberosum | reverse complement strand
TTATCAGTGTTATTAGTATTACTCTTCTATATATTATTCTTTAAGTTTTATTACTTGTTTTTTCCTTTGTTTCAATATCGTATTCACTTGTTTTTTCCTTTGTTTCAATGTCATATTATTTGTTGTTGCTATTCCATTACATTTCTTTACCTTCAAAAGGTAGGGGTAAATTTATGTACCATCCCCCCCTTACCCCATTTGTGGAATTACATTTGATATGATATTATTGTTGTTGGGCCTAATAATAGTTTTTATTGTTTTAGGTACACATTTTACGAGAAAATTGCTTGTCACCAATTGATGTTGCTGTTGTTCTAATGGATTTTATTGTTGAAGCACATAATGGTATGATTATAAGATTGTTGAAGCACACAATGGTATGATTATAAACAATATATTTTAATTCCTATCACAATCAAGATGTACACTCTAACTTTCTATTTGCTTATATTATCTCAGAAGATCAAAATGAAAAGATGAATATGTGTGAAGCAAACGAAGATAAGTATTTGGAGCCTCATGAATAAAGAAAGTTAAGCTCGTTTTGCATGAAAGAAAGGTGAGCTAGGTGAAGCAAAAGAGGGAATGTTGAATCATGAAGAAAAGCTTTTGAAAATGAAACATACAATAAAGAATGTGAAATTAAGGGTGTAACAAAGGAAGATGCAAATTTTGGACTCAATTTCAAGTCACTAGTTGGTAGCAGCTGCTCAATTTTAAATATTTATTTATAAAAAAAATGATCCTCATTAATAGTATTAGTGTAGAATTAGCTCGTCGCAGGAATGTAACTCTTCCGTAAAATGGTCTCTTCTATTTTTTGTAAGATTATATATTCTATCATATCTTTTTTCAGTGTAACTGAGTAGCTTTTATATGTAGTAGGAAGATGAATGGGGACTAGTTGACCTACAAGTTAATATTATTTCTATTTTACTACATTTCACATGTGTTTTGACTTTTATTCCTTTTTACTTGTCGACCCAATTTTTTTTTTCTCTTCGATCATTGTTCACATATAAAAGCAAACTTTTAAAATTTGTATATTTTACTCTTTGTCCGATGTACAACAGGTTTGAGTTTTTCTTTTATATGTACATAATGAGCGTATTTTTATGAAACTAAAAAAGTTTACTTATTTCGAGATATTTCATCTCTTTGAACTTCACTTGTAATAATACATCAAGTTTGTTGTTGGTGTTACATTAAACCATTTGTAAATGTCTCGCCTAGGGGAGAACACTGCAGCATTCTAATTGTGTCTTTACAACACTTACTCACACCAAGAGATTAACAAATTTTAAGATTTTTTTTTAAGAAACTGTGGAAGAAGGTTAGGATTGATGACGAATGTGAAATAAAAATATTATGCTCGTTTGGATATGATTTCTAACCATGAAAAATTTCACATTTTGTGAAAAATATTTATAAAAAATCAACTCTTAAATAATTTTATCAAATTAGCAAATTATAATTCACAAATAAGGTGATATAATATTCTAAGACACTACAATAATAGATTATTGCATATCTCTAATTTTTGATTAAAAAATATTTGTGATAACATGTTTTTGCAAACTTTCAAATTACATACATTTTTTTTTATAAATATTAACTTATTGAATAAATCAACTTTCATAAGGTAGGGGCAATACTATGTACACATTACCCTTTCCGGAACCTACTTGCGGAATTACACTAATTATGTTGTTGTATTCGCTGATCGGCATAACTAGTTATTCTTTAATATATCTTCCCACATCGTACGTACGATATCTTTACAACAAGCTTGATTTTTTTTTCTAAATTTTAAATGATGGATTTTATTTGCAAAACGTATTCTTCTGGGACAAGTTTTACATTTTTTTTTAAAAAAAATAATCACAAATTGGATTCCTGAAAGTTTTTTTTTTGCCTTTTATGTATAAACTACTTTATTAGACATACATCACTACCATATATACTAATTTTACCTCTATTTTCAAACAATTACATATTACCACTTTTTATATTTATACCATATATTACTAAAGATATAATCAAATACCCACCTCTCTTAAAATTAGATTTGATAAATTATCTTTACATTTATACTCAAAATTAACATTTTAATTAAAAACAATCATCTTTAACTCAGGAAATATGATTTAGGGTAAAACTCTAACTCTTTCTCCTGCCTTGATCACGGATCCGTGAGAAGAAACACTCTATTAAAATGGATATTCTACATACTCTTAACCTTGGATTTTCTCACTCTTAAACCAAGCCCACACGTACCCATCATTTTTTCTCGCAAGGGGAGACACCTCTCGTGCACAGAATGAGTATCAAGTTCGTCATTGACGATGGTGTCAGTTACATACTCAACCAAGAAACTCCGCGTCACTTCTCCCGTAGGATCTAGGCGCTATTGTTTTGTCATGTACCGATTGTTGTCATTTGTATCTGTCTTTTATCTTGTATCTTAATAGATTCAAATAAACCTCATTAAAAGTAATACTCTATCCGTATTTTTACTGGTCCATGTTTGACTTGACACACCCCTTATGAAATTATAAATATAGGGGTATTTTACTATATCACCCTTATTAATTATAAGATCGATCATAAATAGTGTTTAATTGCAAGGGTAAAGTAGACACAAAACTGACACTTATATCTTAATTATCTAAACTAGACAAGTAAAGTTGGACAATTAATTTTTAGTATATTGAATAAATAATGATAAACAGAGGGAACATTAAACACTTTTTAAAACATATGAATGGAGTATGTATATATTAGGCACCAAACAATTGAGGTATAAAAAATATGACTGGTTGATTCAAAATTTTGTAAATTCATAAGAGGCAAAAAAATAAGAGTAAATGAAGTAAAGGAGTATTGAACAAAAGACCTTACGTTCATAATTGAAGAATGAGACCAACTGAGCTGGAACATTTCCTGTGACAAGTTGTGTTACTTTATTAAATATTTTCTTTTATTGATATATATGTATTTAATAACTTTTTGATTATATATATGTATATAATAATTTTTTCCAACGAAGTCGTGTCACATGACACCCCATACTATAACATAAATCTACCTCTGTATAGCACATTTTAAAATTTATCCTATACAAATAATAATAGAGGATAGTCAAATTTATATTGTTGCTAACCTATGTTATCAGTCAAATTTCATTTATTTTTCCTTTTTATAAAGATCTAGCTGTTTACAGAATTTATCTATTTTTCGAAAGATTTTAAAACCCAAATCTTTATATTCTAAAATAGCTACAGATTTATCTTGACCCAAAATATGAGCATTGGGACTATTTAAATATTTCAGTTTTTTCCTAAAATGTGAACTTTGACTATTTTAATATTTTAAAACGTGACCCTAAATATAACATGTAGAACTATTTTAATATTTCAAAACTCACCCAAAATTTCTACTTTATAAAAAAAGTCCCCCATATGTTTGTGATCCGCAACTAATTCATATCTATTTTTCTCTCTTTTTATTTGTTTGTGTTTGATTAAAACAAGGGTCTTGAATTGACTAATAATAATAAATATATTTTTCTTTAAAAGAACAACTTTGGAAAAAAGGAATAAATCATTTCAAACCTAGTACTCTTCCAATCAATACCAATTTTGGCTTCAAGGTCTTCCTTACTTTTCCTTATAAATACAGTATCATCTAATATCTCCACTTCATTAGTTCTTTTCGGTCGAAAAATACACCAAAAAATTCTATTTGTTTTTCCTCACTTTTTTTCTTTTCTTCTAAAATGAAAAGCCGAGCTCGTTTTCCTTCTAAGGTACTATGTCTCCTTCTGCTACAGTGTTTTTATGATTTCAAATAAATTGTTTTAATTCTTTTGTTTGTGTTTTTTTTTTTTTTGCTTATAATTATTGATCCGTATTTTTTTGTTTTTTCGTTTGATGGCTTAACTTGAAAAAGGCGTTATCAATCAATCAAGGGTTGCTCAAGAAAAAGGTTTTGCCTCCCAATAGAACCAACAAGGTGAGAATCATTTTTTACTCTGTGCTTTGATAAATAGTTGACGGTTCTAAAAAATCTCTATAGAGGTAAAGTTAAGATTTGCGTTTGATCCATAAAAAATATTTTATTTTTATTTTTATGATGTAAAAGTGTGATCTGTGTATGTTCTATCAGAAATAATCTCTTTATCTCTACGAGGTAAAGACAAAGGTTTGTATACGCTTCATCAGGAAAAACCTTTTTATTTTTACGAGGTAAAGATAAGCTCTGCGTATGCTCCATCGGAAACGACCTCTCTATCTTTACATCGTTAAGATAAGGTCTTTGTACGCTCCATCGAAAATACCCCTCTATCTCACGAGATAAAAGTTCTATCTATATATGTTATATCCTCTCTAGTCCGTACAGATGGGGTTATACTGAGTATGTTATCATTTTGACAAACTAGTACTCTAGTACGGAAGTACTTTAAAAATAATTAAGATACTTGACATATACATTTGCAGGTGGAAAAAGGAGATGACAAGAAGGTTCAAATGTGGTAAGTGGAGAAAATGCAAAAATAAATTATATTAATAAAAGAATAGGTGTTTAGAAGTGAATTTTATGATGTTTTAATTTTTTTTTAATTGTATTTAAAGTTGAGCGAATTATTCTTTTTTTAAAATTGAAGTTGTGTTTGGATATGTATTTTATTTGAAAAATGTTACTCCCTCCATTTCAATTTGTTTGTCATACTCTTTTTGGTTCATTTATTTGTCCTACTTTTCTTTTTAGTCCATTAAATTTTTATTTTTTTGTGAACTCTTTAATTTTAATTTACACCACAACGTTCAAAAGTATTTTTTTACTTTCTTAAATTTTGTACAAACAAATAATTCAAAATGAAGTGTATACAAGTTTTGAATCAAACCTGAAAACTAAACTCAAAGTTGGAGTGAGAATTTGACTATGAATAATCAAACAGTCTATTGAATATATATACCTTAAAAAGGATAAAAAAAAAATTATGATCAATTGGCTGTTAATATATCCTGGTATTATTATCTCTTTAAAAATGCTTTTTATTCTCGATTTTACTAGCATCGGAAGGAAGGGACAGACAAACAACTCTGTTGATATATGCTCATCAGCCCAGGTGCGAGCCGAAATATTTGAAACAACTTTACCTGCTGAATTTCCACATTTTCTCAAATGTATGCTCCCTTCCCATGTCACTTGGGGATTTTGCTTGGTAAGTAAATTTCTTCTTAATAGAATTAGGCAATATTGAAATTGTTTTTGTTTCTATTTAATCTAGTCTTTCTTATAGATATTTTTATATAACAGAGCTTTCCAAAAAGGTTTTGCGTTTCTCCTTTGCCAAAATATGATGCCAATGTTGTTTTGGTGGATGAAGATGGAGATGAATTTTCCACCAAGTACCTAATTGGCAAAAGCGGATTGAGTGGGGGGTGGAGAGGTTTCTCCATTGCTCACAATCT
>NW_006239621.1:154847-169422 GCF_000226075.1 Solanum tuberosum | reverse complement strand
TTTACCTTCAAAAGGTAGGGGTAAATTTATGTACCATCCCCCCCTTACCCCATTTGTGGAATTACATTTGATATGATATTATTGTTGTTGGGCCTAATAATAGTTTTTATTGTTTTAGGTACACATTTTACGAGAAAATTGCTTGTCACCAATTGATGTTGCTGTTGTTCTTATGGATTTTATTGTTGAAGCACACAATGGGATGATTATAAACAATATATTTTAATTCCTATCAAAATCATGATGTACATTTTAACTTTCTATTTGCTTTTATTATCTCAGAAGATCAAAATGAAAAGATGAATATGTGTGAAGCAAACGAGGATAAGTATTTGGAGCCTCATGAAGAAAGAAAGTTAAGCTCGTTTTGCATGAAAGAAAGATGAGCTACATGAAGCAAAAGAGGAAATGTTGAATCATGAAGAGAAGCTTTTGAAAATGAAACATACAATAAAGAATATGAAATTAAGAGTGTAACAAAGGAAGATGCAAATTTTGGACTCAATTTCAAGGCACTAGCGTGGTAGCAGCTGCTCAATTTTAAATATTTATTTATAAAAAAATGATCCTCATTAATAGTATTAGTGTAGAATTAGCTCGTCGCAGGAATGTAACTCTTCCTTAAAATGGTCTCTGCTATTTTTTGTGAGATTATATATTCTATCATATCTTTTTTCAGTGTAACTGAGAAGCTTTTATATGTAGTAGGAAGATGAATGGTGACTAGTTGACCAACAAGTTAATATTATTTCTATTTTACTACATGTCACATGTGTTTTGACTTTTTTTTTTTTTATTTGTCGACCCAATTTTTTTTTCTTCTCGATCATAGTTCACATATAAAAGCAAACTTTTAAAATTTGTATATTTTACTCTTTGTTCAATGTACAACAGGTTTGAGTTTTTCTTTTATATGTACATATGAGCGTATTTTTATGAAACCAAAAAAGTTTACTTATTTCAGAATATGTCATCTCTTTGAACTTCACTTGTAATAATACATCAAGTTTGTTGTTGGTGTTACATCAAACCATTTGTAAATGTCTCGCCTAGGGGAGAACACTGCAGCATTCTAATTGTGTCTTTACAACACTTATTCACACCAAGAGATTAACAAATTTTAAGATTTTTTAAAGAAAATGTGGAAGAAGGTTAGGATTGATGACGAATGTGAAATAAAAATATTATGCTCGTTTGGATATGATTTCTAACCATGAAAAATTTCACATTCTGTGAAAAATATTTTTAAAAAATCAACTCTTAAACAATTTTAGCAAATTATAATTCACAAATAAGGTGATATAATATTCTAAGACACTACAATAATAAATTATTGCATATCTCTAATTTTTGATTAAAAAATATTTGTGATAACATGTTATGGCAAACTTTCAAAATACATACATTTTTCTTATAAAGATTAACTCATTGAATAAATCAACTTTCATAAGGTAGGGGCAAGACTATGTAAACATTACCCTTTTCAGAACCTATTTGCGGAATTACACTAATTATATTGTTGTATTCGCTGATCGGCATAACTAGTTTTTCTTTAATATATCTTCCCACATCGTACGTACGATTTCTTTACAACAAGCTTGATTTTTTTCTCTAAATTTTAAATGATGGATTTTATGTGCAAAATGTATTCTTCTGGGACAAGTTTTACATTTTAAAAAAATAATAATAATCACAAATTGGATTCCTGAAAGTCATTTTTTGCCTTTTATGTATAAACCACTTTATTAGACATACATCACTACCATATATACTAATTTTACCTCTATTTTCAAACAATTACATATGACCACTTTTTATATTTTATACCGTATATTACTAAAGATATAATCAAATACCCACCTCTCTTAAAATTAGAATTGATTAATTATCTTTACATTTAAACTCAAAATTAACATTTTAATTAAAAACAATCATCTTTAACTCAGGAAATATGATTTAGGGTAAACCTCTAACTCTTTCTCCTCCCTTGATCACGGATCAGTGAGAAGAAACACTCCATTAAAATGGATGTTCTACATCGTGTCAACCTACACGTCAAACTCTTAGCCTTGTATTTTCTCACTCTTAAACCAATCCCCCACGTACCCATCGTTTTTTCTCGCAAGGGGAGACACCTCTCGCGCACAGAATGAGTATTAAGTTCGTCATTGACGATGGTGTCAGTTACATACTCAACCAAGAAACTTCGCGTCACTTCTCCCGTAGGATCTAGGTACTATTGTTTTGTCTTGTATCCGAGTGTTGTCATATGTATCTGTCGTTTATCATGTATCTTAATAGATTCAAATAAACCTCATTAAAAGTAATACTCCCTCCGTATTTTTACTGGTCCATGTTTGACTTGACACACCCCTTATGAAATTATAAATATAGGGGTATTTTACTATATCACCCTTATTAATTATAAGATCGATCAATAAATAGTGTTTAATTGCAAGGGTAAAGTAGACACAAAACTGACACTTATATCTTAATTATCTAAACTAGACAAGTAAAATTGGACATTTATTTTTAATTATATTGAATAAATAATGATAAACGGAGGGAACATTAAACACTTTTAAAAAAATATGAATGGAATATGTATATATTAGGCACCAAACAATTGAGGTATAAAAAATATGACTGGTTGATTCAAAATTTTGTAAATTCATAATAGGCGAAAAAATAAAAATAAATGTAGTAAAGGTGTATATTGAATACAAGACCTTAAATTCACAATTGAGGCATCAAACTAACTGAGCTGGAACATCTCATGTGTCAAGTAATGTCACTTTATTAAGTTTTATCTTTTATTTATATATATGTATTTAATAATTTTTTCCAATGAAGCCTTGTCACCTGACACCCCTTACTATATCATAAATCCGCCCCTGCATAAGAGAACACATAGTATTGTTAGCGAGTTCATATTGAATGATAAAATCGACAAAACGCGACCTAAAATTAAAAGGCAAAACTAAAATGAGAAAAAAAAAGGAAGACAAAAGGTCGTGCATACCTAGAGTGTCTTTAAGCTTAACTGGGAATTTCAGATGAGAGCTACCATTTTGCAGAGTATTTTTTTTAAAGCTAGGACAGAGAATAGATCAATGGAAAGGAATAAAGATATATCATATACTATATCACGTTGAACACATATTTCATAGACGAAATACACACGTTATTTATAAATAACTAATTAAATTATCAAATTAACTCTATTTGTACCAACATGGGTTGTGGTGCACTATTGAGAGTGCTTCACCCTTAACCAAAGGTCTTGGGTTCGAGCCGCGTCACTCCCGAATGGGCCCTGCAGAGCGCGATCCAGATTTAATCGGAGCTCCAATGTGGACTCCGGAAACTGGGTGGGAAACAAAAAAATAAAGCAAACTCTATCTATGCAATCCTCTTTACTTTTGGTACACCAATTCAAATTTTGGCTTATAAATGAAAGATGGGGACAAGACAAACACAATTCAAAAAACTATATTATATATTGTGTTGAAAATACTTTAGGTTTAAATTTTATTCATTATTGCAAAGACATATATAATAACACTAGTCTTTCCATTTATTGCTCATTCATGCTCAAGTTTTCTTATACTTCATCAAAAGTATATTTTTTTCTTTCTAAAGCTCACTCTGATGATAATATTTAGCCAAATGCATAAGAACATAGGCATTCTTTCATCAATGAAGATAATTCATTTGCATAAAAAAAATAAAATGAAAACATAAGTTACGAATATGTTTACAGAATAAAAAATAAATTAACACAAAATTCAAAAACATTTTACGGGTGAAACTTTTTTTAGCTTTGTTAATCTTTTTTGGATTGGCGAAAAAAAATTGAAATAAGAATTTATATTGATTTATATATTGAAGTTTCGTTACAATAGCAAAATAAATAGAGACTAGTAGTCTCCCTTTTTCTTGGTTTCCCACCCGATGTCCGGAATCCTCATTGGAGCTCCGACTAAATTCGGATCGCGCTCTGCAGGGCCATTCGGGGGTGGCGCTCCCAACATGATTTTCTCCATACCCAGGACTCAAACCCGAGACCTCTGGTTAAGGGTGAAGCACTCCCAACAGTGCACCACAACCCTGTTGGTGACTAGTAGTCTCCCTTAACTAGTTTAAAGGTTGCTCTTTGAGCGATGCGGATTAGAGTATCGATTACTGATTTAATAATTAATAATAACTTTACTAAACTTAGTTGCATTCTCAAATATCATATTTAATTCAAACAAGAAATGACAATTTTTTTTTATATATCTTAATTTTCTTTTTTTTTTTCTTCTTGAAGTTACATCAACACTTAACTTTAATTCATAAAAAATAAAAAATAAATGTTGAAACATCTAGCTCTACATCACAATCTTCACTTGGTTCATTTGATAAATCAATGAACTCTTCATTAACATCCAATCTATTACTTATATTTTATTATCTTGTTTTTGAGAAAGTCGTAATTTTCATATTTGTATGAGTTTCTCCAAATTCACCCTCTTGAAGCTTGAAAGTTTTTTAATTCTCTCTTTTTAGTTTTGCAGCTCTATTTTTCTAAATTTTTTCAATTCTTCATCAATTTTACTATCATCATAATTCGAAACACCATTTATTTTTCTTCAAGGTCAAAAAAAATCATCAGTTGTTTTAAGTAGTATTTTAATTCTAGCTACTTTATTAAGGTTTTATTTATATCCTTTTTGAGATGTGAAATTCTAGAACAACCCTCCAATTCTTCATTATCTTTTTACCATGAAATGGTCGCATACTAGTGCTAACAGTGCTCCTGCCCCTTCTTCAGCAATTATACGTTTCAGATATAACTTAAAAATATGATTCGCACCATAATTTCTTGATATAATTGTATAGTTGATTGTATTTTTAACTTGACAAATTTATGTGTAGTGCGATCTTTAATATATATTTTTAAAACTTTTTTATATCCATTTTAAAAAAATAAGATTTATGTTAGGTCAAAGAAAAGTGATTTTTATTTATGTCATACAATATATTTTAATTTCAACATATATTATCTTTAAAAAATTGCCTTCATGATGAAAGATAACATGGATATAACTTATATGATCAAAATTGCAAAAACCAGTAAATTTACGGTCACGATAATAAAAAAAATCCTAACTTTATATAAAATTATCGAAAGCAATATTTTAAAATAGCAAAATTAATCATACCTCAGCTAACTCGAGAGAAAAGAATATATTATCCATTATTTTTATCTTTTAATCTAAAATTATGTGTATCTTTTTAGTTAGTTGGCAGCAACAAAATGACTCAATAATCCATGTAAGAGGAAAGAGTGTTTGCATTTCAATCTTATAATGCCTAAAATATTTGAATGTTTTATTTGTTTAATTTTTGAATAGTTTAAATATCTATTCATGCACAATCAAAATTAAAATTTATAGATATTAAGTAAAGCCAAATAAAAAGAACACACTTATTTATGGAAGAATTATGGAACAAGTAAATAATTTCAACTTATTTATGAAAAAACAGATATAGTTTAAAAATATTACAAAAAACAACAATATATTGTTTTTATAACAAACTCCCTCCCCTTTCTCTCTCTCTTTCTATCTCTCTCCTACCAATAAGAATAAATCCATTCAAATGTATTGTGCAAAAAATGTATTTAATCAAATATATGTACGAATTTTGTATCTTATTTTAATTGTATTCGAAAAATTGTATTTTGTATTTTTGTATCAATTGTATTTGTAATCATACGAATGCAATATGCATTCATCCTCTCTTTCAAATTTATTTGTATCCAATCAAAGAGAGGATAAATACAATTGTATTCGTTGTATTCCAAATACAACTGATACAAAATAAATATAGAATACAATGCAAAATACAATCCACTCGCCTCCCTCGCTCGATCTCACTCGCCTCTCTCCTTCCTCTTTCGATCTCGCTCGCCTCTCTCCTTCCTCTTTCGATCTCGCTCGCCTCTCTCCTTCCTCTTTCGATCTCGCTCGCCTCTCTCCTTCCTCTTTCGATCTCGCTCGCCTCTCTCCTTCCTCTTTCGATCTCGCTCGCCTCTCTCCTTCCTCTTTCGATCTCGCTCGCCTCTCTCCTTCCTCTTTCGATCTCGCTCGCCTCTCTCCTTCCTCTTTCGATCTCGCTCGCCTCTCTCCTCTTAATATGTATTCATTTGATATAAATTAATTTGTGTTTATATTTTTTCTCCAAAATCTGCGAAAAAATACACTCTCTCCTCTCTCTCTCTCTCTCAGATCTCGCTCGCCTCTCTCCTCCCTTAACATTTTGCTATTATTCGTAATTAAACAAATTATAACTATAGAGTCCTATTTAATGCATCATATTTGTTTTTTTTGAAAGTTTCCTATTATTTAGTATGCCTAAAATTTATATTTTCAGAAAAAAATTATTTCCGATAAAAGATAAAATTTAAAACTAACGTAAAATAAGGACAAAAGTGTAGGTTGATAAAGTATGGGCCGGGTACTACTATGGCAATTTGGGCTTTTCAGTCTTCAACCCAAACCCTAGACCACTCACCAGCTTATATAGTGCAAACCTCTTTACACATTTCTGGGTTCGTTCGCCGCCGTCGACGTAATTTGCTTCTTCAAATCCTCCATCTCCGACGTCGTTCCTCCTCACCGGAATCCACGATGGTGGCTGCAAAGAAGACCGTAAGTGTCTCATTCTTCATCAATCGATTTGTGTGGACGAATCGGATCATGAAAATGCTTAATTAGGTTTTTTTGTTGTTGTGAATTTTGCAGAAGAAGACTCATGAGAGCATCAACAACAGGCTCGCTCTTGTTATGAAGAGCGGGAAGTATACATTGGGATACAAAACTGTTCTCAAGACCATTAGAAGCTCCAAAGGTATTGTTTAGTAAGCTCAATCACTCTTCAGTTTGGGCGTAAAGTCATATGGTATAATTTTGATGTGGAATTTGTTATGGATTGTATTGCTTATTTGCTATGTATTTGACGATTTTATCTTTGAGCATTATATTTGCTATTTATCAGTGCTCTGTGTTTGGAATGTAGCCATAAAAGACTAATCTTATAGCAGAGAAGGGTTAATATTGAATTGAGATATAGGATTGTGTAGCATTCGAGTCTACAGTTTAATAGAAGACCCTTATTGATGACTTTTGGATAGTATAATTCGGTGATAGTCTAATTTGGCGATAGTTTCTTTGAGCACAATATTTGCTATGTATTAGTGCTCTGTGTTTGGAATGTAGCCATAAAAGAGTTACCTTAAGTGGAGAAGGGTTAATATCAAATTGAGATGTAATTTAATATATCATAGACCCTTACTATTGGATAATATAATTTGGTAATTTTTTCTTTGAGCATAATATTTGCTATGTATCAGTGCTCTGTATTTGGAATGTAGCTGTGAAAGACTAGTTGTTAGGAGAGAAGGGTTAATGTCGAATTAAGATATAGGATGTGTAACATTTTGAGTCAACAATACAACAGAGATCCTTATTGATGACTATTGGATGATATAAGTTGGCTATTTTCTCTTTGAGCACAACATTTGCTTTGTATCCATGCTCTGTGTTTGAAACATAGACATAAAAGAATAATCTCTAGTGGAGAATGGTTAATGAGATGAGATGAAGTATTGTTGTAGCATTTGAGTCAGCAATATAACATAGACCCTTATTGATGACTATTTGATCATATAATTTGGTGATTTTCTCGTTGAGCATAATATAAATTATTTTTTCTAAAAAGTGTATGTTGATCCATGATATTATTAAGAAGACCTTAGCTTACTAAGCTGCTAGTATTCTTGTTGAGAGGATATTAAGCTGTTAATTTTGAAAATGACTTCTCAGTTTCTAACCAATCAGATCTTAGTTTTAATTTTTAATTAAACCAATTAAGCAGGGCCAAAATGTAACGAGCACTGTCTCAAGAAGCTCACCACGTAGTTCTTACCTAGACTGTTCAAATTGAGGAGTTGAAGAAGAAAAATTCTGGTATCAGCCTTCATAAATAATTAAGGAGAAATCTGTAATGTGATATCAGTGCTTGCTAGTTTTATAGCAAGGTTATTTAGGAATTAATGTTTGTATTATCAACCCCATGTGGGTGCTGTTGGTGTATGGATCCTCTATTCATTTTGCTTTGATTGGGCTATATAATCCGATTCTTGTCTTAACAGCTTATTCATGTCCTCTTTCTTGCAAATATTACATCATAATTTAGAAATTTACTCCATTTTCATGTCAATGGCCTTTGCAAATTTTTGTGAGGTGAATAGGACTATTTGTTTTATTAAAATAAGAGGGATAGGAAGCATGTTTCCTTTGTTGCTTTCTAACTTGGGTTTCTATATTTTTGAATGTTACAGCAAAACTTGTCATCATTGCCAACAACTGTCCTCCTATCAGGAAGTCTGAGATAGAGTACTATGCTATGTTGGCAAAGGTTGGAGTTCACCACTACAACGGAAGTGAGTTCCTGTCATTCATTACATTCTTTTAGATACATATATATCTGTTTGTGCTCCCAAAGTGTCCTTGGTGTTTTCGATATTGTTTTCAACATATGGCTTTCACTGAAATGCTATACTTTCTTTTGTGTGTCTTTGTTTTTCTGTCTGAAATTCTTGTATCGGTATTGTTTTGGAAAGATTTTTGTTTGGATTTGTGTATGGTTCAATAAAGATGCTCATAATATTGATCAGGATGGAATTCCACAAAAATCTCTTCTCTATTAATAGGATCAATATCATGAAAATAGTCTGGGTATGCAAACTAAGTTAATATGTTGTGAGTTGAGGGTGAAAACCTGATAATATCTGTCAGTGGGCTAACAATTAACTAAATATTTAACAGCCTGATTGTTGTCTGGTAGTTGAGGTGCGTGATGTAGACCTCTAGATTGGTTTATGTTTAGATTCATATTGGTTATGCCTGCATGGTTTCTCTTGCCTCTTATGGTTTCTTATGCTATGATCTTGTTGATTAGCCTTTCAAAAGTTTTAGTGAGTTGTTTATGCCTTTAGTCCTGAAGAGAACTACGGTTCTTTGTGAATCACCTCTTACTTGTGATGATTGTAGGTCATCACATTGGTAGATTGTTTTCAATTTTTTTGGGTAATGTTATTGTTCTTATGCTTATTATATGTTTTCCATTGTTGCAGACAACGTAGACTTGGGGACTGCCTGTGGTAAATACTTCAGAGTTTGTTGCCTCAGTATTATTGACCCAGGTAAACATATGGTGGAGTTCTTCATAGTGTCCATTAATTACTTGTATTTCTCGCCTTGGCTATTGTAAAAAAGTTGTTATTGTCTGGTCGATTTTTCAAGTCTTTCCCGTTGTTACAGGTGATTCTGATATTATTAAAAGCTTGCCTGCTGACCAGTGAAGAGGCATTTGATTTGATGCTGTTTTGGATCCTATTCGGAAGTTGCCCGATTGTTATTAAGAAACGTAGCTACAATTGATGAGTTTGGCAACTTTATTTATCAGTTGTTGGAAGAAAGTTTTGATGATGTTGAATCTGATTTTAACAATTTTCTTGAGTTATCGTTCAATTTACTATGTAGACTTTGACCTGTTCCTCCCCTTCTCTTGGCTGAATTTCCATATTCCTGTGTTTATTACTTTCTAGTAAGTTATCTGCCAGATTAAATGATGAAATTATCAACCTAGTTTTAGTAAAAATTATGTGTAGTTGAATAAATTATCTTTAATTAATAAATATAAATGTATCTTAAATTTTGAATATTATTGGGAAAATAGAGTATAATGATATAGTTGAAAAATATATTAATTTTTGTCTTGTACTATTAAATTATTATTAAAATAAAACACTTATTTTGGGAATTTTTGTTTGATAAGGTGACACTTACATACTACTTGTCACCCCTTAATTTCAACTCAGACATAGCAGAAAATTGAACACAAATGTCAATAACAAATGCATCAACTTGGCACAATTGATAGAATACAACCAAATTTTTGACACTCAAAACATTGTTATTGTCACCCCAAAGCTCCTACATACTTCAAAAAGATAAAAGAAGGGAAGAGCTTTCTCTCCCTCTCTAAGATATTTCACAAACTTTTCCCATTTTCTTCAGAATTTGGAGTCTAAAGAACTGGCAAAAAGAGGTAATTTCTTAGTCCATACATGTTTCAAGATTTCCATTTTACAAAACTGAGATTTTCAGGCAGTTTATGTTTTAATTTTGATGAACTTGTTGTGACAAGTTTTACTATCCAATGTAATCTCATAAGTCATAAGCAAGGTTTCAATAGAGTTGTGTGTAGGCACATCTTACCTCATCTTGCGAATATAAAAAGACTAGTTTTTTTTAAAATTTTTAAAGAGAACTATTGAAACACCCTTAACTTGGTGCATATTATTAGTTTTATCTCCGAACTATTGACAGTCTTAAAAACACCCCTCTACTTGTCTAACTAAACTTAAATACACCCCTGCTCTGCCACATGACATAGCAAGTGGTCTCAAATTCTTATATGAACATTAAGCTCTTAATAAAAAGTAAAGAGAAGTGTTGAAAACAATTCTAAACTTGATGATAATTTAGGGTGTATTTTACTCGTGTTGCAAGATCGGGAGTGTATTTGAGTTTAATTAGTCAAGTAAAGGGGTGTTTTTAAGATTGTCACCACTAGTTCGGAAATGAAACTAATAATTCACGCCAAGTAGTAATTTAGGAGTGTTTTCAATACTTTTCTCTTTTTAAATAACTACAACTATCCAAGCCTGCTTAGCCTTTTGCATCCACATTTTTTCCAAATTTATTTTTTGAAAACTTTGTAGTTTGAGGAAAATCAAATCATATTCTGGATATTAAACTAGAACTATGCTCTCGACAACACAACGATAAATGTATGTATATATGTTAGCAATTTGGAATTCAGGTAAAAGATCTATACAATTAGTTACAATTAAGTTTTACCATGCATTTCACCTCTCCACCGGAAAATCCCTCATGTTAATACGTTAGGAGTCTTTTAATTCCGAACAGAGATATATATACCAATAGAGAATTGACCCCAACTAACTCGGAATTGACACGTAGTTGTTGTTTATATCATTTTTTAAAAACAAATATACCTTTATCAGAACTTACACATAATGCCAAATAGTGTAGACCTTGGTGTTGGAATATATAAGATGTATAACACTTGGTTATAGGTTGCTTCTTCAAGCGTCCAGAGAAATATGAAAGAGGTGATCGGAGAAATATCTTTAGGTGTTACGCGCTAATGAGCTAATGCTACAAGACTTGTCAATTCAACAATTGGTATGCCCATCCATACCTGTTCATGACCAAGAAGCTCCGATAGGACGCGTGATGGAGTGTTTCTCTTCCTGTCCTTCCGGGTATGGTTTGCCTAATTCGTCTGACGGGAGACTGTTGAAAAATAATGCTGTCTATATATTTATAACCCTGAAGTAATATCTCTCCAGTCACCTCTTCCGTATTTCTCGAATAGGTTGCTTTTAGCATCAGAGAAATATGGAAGAGATGATTGGAGAAATATTTCTAGGTGTTATGTGCTAATGAGCTAATCCAAACAATTGGTATGTCCAAGTAGCTTCGATATGTCGTACAATTGCAACATTCTGGATATATTTGACAGAGGAGCAGAAACAGAACAACAAAGAGGGGAAGATTGGACAAAGGAGGAACAAAGGTGAATATTCTGTCAAATTATGTTTAGCTTGAGGGCTATTTATCCTCATCTTAGTAATTTTCTTTCTTATAGAAAAAGTAGAGTGCCAATGCTTTTTGTCATTTCTATTCCCTTTTTTTTTTTTTTGGTTTCTCAACACTACCCTCATTGTAGTCCGACTAAATCTAGATTAGGGTCGGAAAGTATTGAGAGTAAAGCGCTTCCTAACAAGGGGGACTCCGTACCCGAAACCTCTTGGTTAAGGATGAAGGGGTACTTTCCACTCCTTATTTCTTCCTTTGAGTGAATTAATTACCTTGTCGAATTCTTGCTCCTTATAATTTAGTTCTTTCATGAATTTCTTTGTTCATGCTCATCTTTACCTTACCAAAGCTATTTCGTTATTTTCTCGCATCTTCTGATTTAATGTTTAGTGAATTACAGAAAAGGCATAATACATAAACGTGCTCTTTAACTTGACCTCATTTCACATTTATGCCATCAAATTTTGGGTGCGCACAAGTAGACACTCTAACTTGTATAAAGTTGAACAAGTAGATACATGAGTTCTACGTGGAATAATACACGTAGGACACAACACACGATGCAAATTTCCATGTAGGACGTGTGTGTCTATTTGTGCAACTTGATACAAATTTAAGTATTTACTTGTTAGTGAATTATGTAGAAGTCTGACTTCTCATTTTGCAAGTGTTAGTGGTTACAAAAAATATTATATTGGACGTGGACTTACTAGTGGAAGTTTTTGTCTATTTAATTATGTTCGATCCAAAAACTTTCCTTTCATGCTCTAGCCTTTCTTGTAGATCTGGAAAGAAGCAAGCACCGACCGAGGAGGAAAGTGTATTCTAGAATTTCCTAGACATATATAGTAATCAATGATTTGCGAAGATTGCAACATTACTGTTGGAGTCCCACATAGTCTGTGGGATAGGAATATGGACTCCTTATATGGTCTTCGGTAATATGAAGAATTAGGTGAAGATGCTAAGGAGATTGAGTTGAAAAATGTCCTTTGACTCTGGTATATGCGGCAAAGAAACACTGCCATCCTCAATTTTCTCAACATAAGCGCCTTTTTAAAAAAAAATGTTGGATGATATCTTGAAGTAACGATGTTGCAATCTCTCACTAAATATAGAAATTGGACGATCAAGAGAAGAAGTAGAAGAAGAAATATGAGATAGTTGGACAAGGTAAATTTCCTATATACTTGGAACTATTATTGTCTCGATCCCTAATCTACTTGGAGTTTCACGATACTTATGTGGTTTAGTTAGAGTGGGCTAGATCCCATATTGGTTGGAGAATGAATTGGTGATCTACTTATATGAACCAGGACAATCCCCCTCATGAGCTAGCTTTTTGGGGTTGAACTATGTCCAGATGGCATAGCTTTACACGTTTCATGTTCTCGTGTTGTTTTCACATGATATAGGACCACATGGTGGTGCCATTTAATAATGTCAACCGATATTCCTATAGAGCTCAGATCCATATGAGGCTCGTTTGCACAGCTGAATCTCCTAACACGTTGTCTCCTCTTGTCTTCTTGTCCACGTCATTGGTTTGAGATCCGATTGTACTATTTTCTCTTTCTCTTCTGAGTCCCGAGGACATCTTGTATCTTTTCTTGTCACGTACCTGTATGAGTTTTACTCAATGCAATATACTCACACAAACTCAACAATCAAAGCTGCAATAGAGAAAATAAAGAGTCGACATTCAAGGTAACTTTTCAGTTTCTTGATTTTTGTCTTCAGTTCTTTCTTTGGTGTCCAACTACATTTTGATGTGATCTCTCTGTAAAAGGTGAGTTATATGTCTCTATTGATATAGGTATGTTTGATTTTTTTTTAATGGATTTATGATTCTTTCACGTGTATATGGATTTTTTTTTAATTTCTAAGCACTAGAGGAGAGCCAAACAAAAAGCGGATCTAGAATTTTGCGTGAGGTTGTGTTTTGTGACTATTGATACAAAAGTTAACGTTGTTATATATTTGTAAAGAGTTACCTAAGAATATATGTAGTTCAACTTTTCTTGTAAGCATTGATAAAATGTTTGATGAATATCTTTATATGTAGATTTTTTTAAAATTATAAATGAAGTTAATGCACTTATGACATTCTTTGTTGTTTTCTTTTTTCGTAAAGCCATCGGACCTAAGGAAGAGCATTACAAAAAAGAGGTCATCGGAAAGTCCTAAAATGATGCAAATGGAAAATCAACCAATCAATTCGGAGAAATTTCCTTTGTTTTTCCTAACCTTGTATGAATTCACTTGTTAGATTGCGATCCCATGAACTCGTCTAATGAGGAGTAAGGTGTCACGCCCCGAGCCTACACCCTGGGCGGGATTGGCATTCGAAAACCATTGCTGGTCCCAAGCGAACCTTTGGCCTGTTTTACTTACTCAACGGAAGACTCTAAACATTATTACAATGATCAAATGCACTTTACTCAACTGTTTAATAAAATAACTAAGAATGTTTAAAGGTCAAACATTCAACTTGGCCAAAATGGCAACTCAAGTCTTAACATATGAAATAATAATGTAAAGACAACTGACTACTAACTGTCTATGAAGCCTCTAAAACAAAGAGGGATGTCGGGACAGGACCCCCGATCATCCTAACAACTGAAAGCTAAACAATTATGAAAAAGACCCTCCGGAAAGCAATGAGGCTCACCAACTGACTCTGAATGCTCAACTGGATCAACGGGGCCCTGAACTAAATAGGGCTTGAATACTCTATTCATAAGGTCCATAAATGCTGCAGGCGCATTGGTCAAAGCAAATGACATAACTAAGAACTCATAATGACCATAATGGGTCCTGAATGTTGTCTTTGG
>NW_006239621.1:150467-154486 GCF_000226075.1 Solanum tuberosum | reverse complement strand
AACTGGATCAACGATGCGCTGGATGCTGACCCTGGTTACCTGTGTCTGCATCATAAGACGATGCAGTCCAACTGACATTTGTACATTGAATGTACGAGTATGCGAGTTGGAATGCTAAACACAACTAATGCTTGAAAAGGATCTGAAAGGAACACTTACCTTGGCTTTACTCAACTCATGAATAACTCAACTCAAAATGCAGTGTAAAACAACAATAATAGTGCAATTTTTACAAAGCATTTAGAACAGTAAATAACAACTCAACTTGTTAAAGATATGCAATAACAAACTCAACTTTACTCATATATCAAAGTAATATAGTTTCTGTGGGAGTTTCTCTAACCAAAAACCACCACTATGAGCCTAAGTGGTGATACAACGTCTTTCCCACGCTGCCAAAACTGTCCTATACTTTGCCGTCATATAGAACACCTTAACTAAGTGGATCCACTAGTCTATGCTAGAAAGCACTTTAGGAGTCATCTAAAAAGTATGATCCTTTACTACCCATGATGGCTACATGGTTTATGGAGACGTGAGTTATCTGAATTCAAACTCGTCCCCATATCGGTGCTCAATACTACTCCCAAAATACTCAGCTCATATGTTTAAAAACATAACTTATTTCTTTGGTTTGAGATAATTACTCAATACTTAACTTAAAAGCTCTCTTGGAATCGATGTTCCCTTTCTTGCTCAAATGTGAAAACATTTACTCTTTAACTGAAAACTAGCTCAAAGGATCTTTTGAAAATCAAGGTTTCCTTTCTTCTTTAAATGTTTTCTCTTTAACTGAAAACTAGCTCAAAGGCTCTTTTGGAAATCAATGTTTCCTTTCTTCTTTAAATGTGAAAACATTTTACTCTTTGGGAATTCATAGTCCCGATATACTCTTTTGAATAAATGAACTTCAAACTTTTCTCTTTACTCAACTCAAAACTCAAGTCTTAAAACAAAGTTAAAACATTTGTAAAAGACTTTTTGGAAGACTCTATGAACTTCTCTTGACTTGATTCTTAACTTTCCTTGAATTGAATTATGGATTCAAGGATTGTGATTTGTGATAGGAAAGATCTCATGATGTTTATGAGTGTTTTTAGATAGTTAAACATGAGAAAAGATCAAGAAATCACTGTCTAGAAGCTAGTCCGCGACGCGGAGATGCATTTAAATAATTGGTCGCAAAAATAAAATTTGAGGCAGAACGGTCCATGACCACTCCGCGACGTGGAGAATTTTTTTTCAATTCTGAGGAACAGGTCCACGACGCGGACCTGTACCCAAATTTTCCCGACTTGTTCCTTCTTCATTTTCTAACCCCAATTTGCCTAAATTCGATTCTTTTTCTCAATTCCTCTTTAGATTCAGATACCCATCATATGTACACAAGAATCTAATCAAACACAACTCTAAAATCGACCTTAAACTCTCAAGAACTCATCAATCTTATCCCAAAATTCAAGAACGAAAGCAATTCAAGAACACAACTCAAGAACATCAAAGTCTCAATATTTTAGGACGAAAATCGTATTGAAATAAAAATGTTTGGCGCGTGGGTGAATGAACCAAACGCTATGTGAACTCACATACCTCATAGGTATCACCCCTTGACGAAATCCACAAGCGATTCTTGAAGATCTTGACGATTCTTTCTCCTTCTCCTCTTCTTTTTCTCTTCTCTAAAACCCTAACTCAATATTGTAAAAGCGTAAACTGAATCCTATCAGTTTAGACCCCAATTAATTACCATAATGCCTTTCAAAAATCCGGATTAGACTTTCCTTATTTGAACAACCCAACTTCAAATGGGCATACCTCACTCTTATGAGCTCGGAATTGAGTAAACTTGGCGGCGTTGGCAAGATTATTCCAAGATATTTTCTACGATATCTTGAAACACACCTAACTCATTCTGATCTAGGAGTTTTGGTCATTTGAAGTTGACCAAAAACTCAAACTTAATATACTTAACAAATTTTCCAGATTTTTTAATATTTCCAAAAATGACTATTTCCAATTTTTAACTTCTTTCTAGTCCTTTCAATTAGCGAGATGCTACATAAGGGAAGGTTGAAGGAGAGAAGTCGGAGCAATATGAAAAGTCAACATGAAAAGAAATCATCATTGAGAATGAAAAGATTGGAACAATTTCAATGAAAGTTTAAAATAAGAAGAATGAAATTAAGTTGCCACAGGAAAATGTGAAAAAAGTACAAAGGAGTTAGATAGAGAATAAGTAGACACATGTCTTATGTGACATAACACACGTAGGACATTACATATGACAAAATTGTCATTTAGGACGCAATATTGGACAAATGTGTCTATTTGTTCAAATTTTTTCAAGTTTAAATGTCTTTTTGTGCGCATCCAAAATTAGAGGGCACAAATATAAGTTGAGTCCAAGTTAAATGACATGCATGTTTATGTATTATGCCATAGACTGAATGTTGGATGAGTTTTCTTTCAATCTCGATATAGCAGGAGATCAGTGCACTTAATTTTTCTCATTTTTTATTTATAGAACATGGTAACTTTTTTTTAAAAACATATTTATAAATTTTATAAAAATTATGATAAGCCATAATAATTATTGTAACACCCCAGAATTTTTTTTCAAACTGAGACTCGAACCATCCTTCGTTGTGAGTAGGATTTTACCGAGGAAATTAAAATTTCTTGAGTGTTAAGGTCACTAGACGTAGCACCTTGAGTTCCAAGAAGAACCAAAGAGAAAAGCGTTCAAGTCATCTCTAGTTCTTCTAAATTTTGGGTCAACTTCAAACGACCATAGCTTTTAGCACAAGATGAGTTAGGTGGACCATAAGATATTAAATGAAAGTTCTTTGAATTAAATTTCCAACGCCACCGAGTTTGCTAAGTTTTGAGTTTGTATGAGTGAGATATGCTCTTTTGAAGTTGGGCTGTCCAAATAAGGAAAGTTACCCAAAAATAGTAAGGGGTATTTTGGTCTTTTCCTTACCCAATCAGATTTAATTCATTTTTAGTAAAATTTTAGGGTCTAATCTGATTAGGGTCAGTTTTATAATCCTAATCTACGCCTAGGGTTTTAGTGGATAGTTCAAGAAGAGAAAAGAAGAGAAAAGAGGAAAAGATCAAGGCGTTCATCGACGTTCTTGAGTTTGTTTGCAGATTTTCGCCATGGGTTTGATCCCTAAAAGGTATGTAAGCTTCCATAGTGTTGGGTTTGTTCACCCACACGCCAATCATGTTGTTTTCAGCGTTAAATTCGTTCTAGAAAGATGAAGGTTAGATGTTCTTGAATTGTGTTCTTGGAATTGGCTTTCGTTCTTGAGTTAAGATGAGATTGATGAGTTCTTGAGGAAATTGAGTCAATTTTAGAGTTGTATTTGATTAGATTCTTGGGTACATGTATTGGGTATCGGAATCTAAAGAGAAATTGAGGAAAAGAATCGAATTTAGGTGAATTGGGGTTAGAAAACGAGAAAGAAAAAGTTGGACAAGGAACAGGTACCAAGTCCGTTCCTTCAGTGTGAAAATTTTCTCTCCGCGTTGTGGAGAGGTCGCGGACTCCACTGTTTCAAAAATTATTTCGACCGAACATTTTAATTCATCTCCGCGTCGCGGACTTGCTCCCTAGACAATGTTTTTCAACCGTTTCTCATTATTAACTATCCAAAACACTCCTAAACATCAAGATATCTTTCCTACTACATATGATAACCTTGAATTCATAATTCACATTCAAGGTAGAGGTAAGAGTTAAGTCTTGAGAGTTCTTTCGAGTCTTTTAAGAAAGTCCCTTGGAGTCTTTTTGAGTAGTCTTCTACAATTTCTAATGACTTGTTTCAAAACTCGAGAAAGTGAGTATGAGAAAGAGGAGAATGTATTCATGAGTCTACTTTGTCATCATGAAATTTTTCATATCATGAACCATAACTCTTGAAATCATAATTCACATTCAAGAGGGAATTAAGAGTAGAGTTCAAGGAAGCCTTTGAGTTCAATTGTGAATCCTTTGAGATCAACTATCGATT
>NW_006239621.1:147663-149774 GCF_000226075.1 Solanum tuberosum | reverse complement strand
CTCAAATCAAAGAAAAAGTTATGTTTTTAAACATATGTGATAACTATTTTGGGAGTAGTATTGAGCACCGATATGGGGACGAGTTTGAGTTCAGATAACTCACGTCTCCATAAACCATGTAACCATAATGGGTAGAAAGGATCATACTTTTTAGATGATTCCTTAATGCTTTTTAGGATAGACTAGTGGATCCACTTAGTTAAGGCATTCTATATGACGGTAAAGTATAGGACAATTCTGGCAGTGTGGGCAAGACGCTGCATCATCACTTAGGCTCATAGTGGTGGTTGTTATTGTATTCTTTAATACACTGAGTTGATTTCTATTGTTTTAAAAGTTTTCCATATATTGCATGTGTATTGTTGCTTTATATTGAGTTGAGTATCTAGAGTCGAGTACCCAGAGTCGAGTTTCATATCTTTGAGTTGAGTATCTTATCCTTGAGTACTTCTGAGTTGAATAAGTTGAGTAGTTTTGAGTATCCTTGAGTATTCCTTGAGTTGAGTAAGTTTGAAAAGAGGTAAGTATGTTTCCTTTTTATCAAGTTCAAGCTTATGTTGTGCTTTAGAATTCCCCTTACATGCTCGTACATTCCACGTACTGAGCCATTTGGCCTGCATCTTTTCATGATTACAGATTTAGGTATTCAGGTATCATCAACAGGAGCTTCGTTGATACCACTATGGAGTTCGAGTTAGCTATGGTGAGCCTCCTTGCATACGGAGGATTTCATTTACTTTCCAGTTTTGTCAGGATGTCGTGGGTCTTGTCCCAACTTCCATTTTTGCCAGTTAGAGGCTTCATAGATAGATAATAGAGTTTCAGAAGTCTGTTCATTTATTTTATTAAATTGGTTTTAAAAGACTTAAGTTGCCTATTTTATGGTCGAGTTGAATAATTTATTTTATTCAGTAGTTTTTTTGAGTTAAAGCTTGTATTTAAGTTTCATGAATTTTATTCAATTTTTAAGCTTTTGCATGCTTGAGTTAGTCTTCCGCTTGTAGTCAGCCAAGATGAGGGTTTGCTTGGGGACCAACAATGTTCTTCGAGTGCTGGCCACGTCCAAGGTGTAGACTCTGGTCGTGACAATTATCAAGTCAAATAACAATATAAAATTACTCACTAGTCATTATAGTTCTCCAAATAATAATTAAACACACAAATTCAAAAGAAAGAAGTAACATCCATTACTTTGTAATTTGTAACAGCCTAAGTAATCAATCTAAAATTTAGACGGATTTAAGCTAAAGATGTAACCAAAATTAATCCTTAAAATACGTTTTGAGAAAAACAAAAAATGGCACTCCACAAAGAGTAAAAAATAAGAAATGACAATTTGAATTTTTCTTGCAAGTTTATTTGCATTGGGAACAACTTCTGAGTTCTGACGTACGCGACTAAAAGTTGATAATTCTCGTTTGATTCACACACATTCTTTTTTGAATTGTGACCTTGTAAAAATCAAATATCATACCACTTTGCTTGAGGTTTTATATGATTTGCCAAGGCCTACTTCGGAAATTTCTTATTGAATATTGTTTTGCTAAAGTTTTATCTAACTGGCTTATGCTAACTTAAACATTTTTTTTAAGGATAGGTAAACATTGATTAAAATGTAAAGGCATAATAGAAAAATTTTTCCTTTTTATTGACTTTAATTTGTATTTATGCCTCCGAATTTTTGGTGTGCACAAATAAACATTAAACTAGTATAAAGTTGAACAAGTAGACATATGCATCCTACACAACCAAATTATTTCTATGTGACGTCTTGTTGTATTATTCCACGTATTATACATATGTCTACTTGTTCAATTTTATACAAATTTAAGTGCCTACTTGTGCAGATTGAAAGTTGGAGGTCATAGATTTCAGTTGAGACCAAGGGTGTGTTTGGTATGAAGGAAAACAATTTTCTCATGTTTGGTTGGGTTAAATGTTTTGGAAAATGTTTTCCAAATCAACTCATTTTTCTCAAATTTAAGGAAAATGACTTCCCTTCAAAACTTATGGAAAACATTTTCCAAAACTCTCTTCCAATTTCAAATTACAATTATTTTTTTGTTGAAAAAATCAATTTATTTTGTTCCTACCCTCAAACCTGCCCCCAA
>NW_006239621.1:140918-146942 GCF_000226075.1 Solanum tuberosum | reverse complement strand
TCACCCACCCCCTACCAGCCCCCCACCCCCAAAAAAAATATTTAAGTTTGTTTTTAAAAAATGTTTTCAATTTCAAAAATTATTTTCTACTCTAGTAAATATAAAAGATATTTCTCAAAAATATTTTTCATTCATAAATCAAACACTAAAAATCTTTTCCAGAAAATATTTTCTAATCACCAACCAAAAATGAGAAAATAAGTCAAAAATCAACTTATTTTCTAGGAAAATATTTTCTAGGAAAACATTTTCCATGGAAAACATTTTCCTTCATACCAAACACACTCCAAGTTAAAGTGCAAATTTATGTATTTTGCCAAATTTAAATCATATAGATTTGCATTTTTCATGTATATATGTGCTTGTCATGTATGGTTGAAATGCATGTAAAAATGAGCTAAAATTTCAGTCATGTTTGTCTGAATGCCTTTTGTTCTTCAAATTCTAACACTCAAATATACGCCAAATAAGCTTAAATTTAAAACATAATTTCCATATATTATCAAGAACAGAAATTTCCTTTCATGCTCTAGCCTTTCTTGTAGATCTGGAAAGAAGCAAGTACTGACTGAGGAGGAAAGTGTATTAGAGAATTTCCTGACATATATAGTAATCAATGATTTGCAAAGATTGCAACATTATTGTTGGAGTCCCACATCGTTTGTGGGATGGGAATATGGACTCCATATATGGTCTTCGATAATATAAAGAATTAGTTGAAGATGTTAATGAGATTGAATTGGGAAATGTTCCTTTGACTCTGGTATATGAGGCAAAGGAACACTGCCATCCTCAATCCATCTAACATCTTCACCGTTTTTTTAATAATGCTGGATGATATGTTGAAGTACCGATGTTGCAATCTCTCACTATATATATAAATTGGACGATCAAGAGAAAAAGTAGAAGAAGAAATAGGAGATAAGTTGGACAAGGTGAATTTCCTATATATTTGGAGCTATTATTGTCCCGATCCCTAATCTACTATATGAAAAGTCAACATGAAAAGAAAATCATCATTCTCGACTGGAGCAATTTCAATGAAAAATTTAGAATAAGAAGAATGAAATTAAGCTGCCATAGGAAAATGTGAAAAAGTACACAGGAGTTAGATAGAGAATAAGTAGACACACATGTCTTATGTGACATAATACACGTAGGATACCATATAGGACACAAAATAGTCATGTACGGCGCCACATTGGACTAATGGAGTTCTACACAGTGTCCATTAATTAATTGTATTTCTCGCCTTGGCTATTGTAAAAAAAGTAGTTATTGTCTGGTCGAATTTTTAAGTCTTTCCCGTTGTTACTAATGGAGTTCTACAGGTGATTCTGATATTATTAAAAGCTTGCCTGCTAACCAGTGAAGAGGCATTTGATTTGATGCTGTTTTGGATCCTATTCTGAAGTTGCCCGATTGTTATTAAGAAAAGTAGCTACGATTGATGAGTTTGGCAACTTTATTTATCACTTGTTGGAAGAAAGTTTTGATGATGTTGAATCTGATTTTAACAATTTTCTTGAGTTATCGTTCAATCTACTATGTAGACTTTGATCTGTTACTCCCCTTCTCTTGGTTGAATTTCCATATTCCTGTGTTAATTACTTTCTGGTAAGTAAGTTATCTGCCAGATTAATGACGGTGGGGAGCAAATCCAACTAAAAAAACTCGAGTTGAACAAAAGCTGAATCCAATTGAGTTTTCTACAATACTCAATTGGGCTCAACTGTGTTTCTACAATTCTCTGACCATAATGTAAGCTTTGTGACGATATGTAACGGTAACTTGAGTTTTTTTTTAACACAGATTGCTATACTGCTATCTATTCTTATTTTAAAGTAAGTTCTTTTAATTTTTGAATTCTTAAATTCTAGATACTCACATCTACTGTCCACATAGAGTAGAAGCATGTTTTAGTAAAAAATATGTTTATTGAAAAATATAATGTGTAGTTAATTAAATTTATCTTTATTTGATAAATGTATTTTAAAATTTGAATATTATTTTAAGAAAATGGAGTATACTGATATAGTTGAAAAACATATTAATATTTTGTTTTGAATTTTTAAGATATCACACTTATTTTGGGAATTTTTGTTTGATAAGGTGTCACTTACATACAACTTGTCACCCCCTAATTTCAACTCAAACTTGGCAGAAAATTGAACACAAATGTCTATAACAAATGCATCAACTTGGCACAATTGATAGAATACAACCAATTTTTTTCACACCCAAAACATTGTTATTGTCACCCCAAAAGCTCCTACATATTTTAAAAAGATAAAAGTAGGGAAGAACTTCCTCTCCCTCTCTAATATATTTCAGAGTTTTCCCATATTCTTCAGAATTTGGAGTCTAAAGAATTGGCAAAAAGAGGTAATTTCTTTGTCCATACATGTTTCAAGATTTTCAGGTAGTTTATGTTTTAATTTTGAAGAACTTGTTGTGACAAGTTTTACATATCAAGTGTAATCTCATTCGATAGAGTGAAGTGTAGGCACATCTTATCTTACCTTGCGAAAATAGAGAGACTATTTTCGTTTTTTTAAAGAAAGAAGTATTGAAAACACTCCTAAGTTTAGCGCAAATTATTAGTTTCAGCCTCGAATTATTGACAGCCTTAAAAAACACTCCTCTACTTGACTAACTAAATTTAAATACACCTCCGATCTGCAACATGACATAGCAAGTGGTCTTAAATTCTTGTAAAAGCAATAGTCCTAAACTTGACGAAAATTTAGGGTGTATTTCACTTGTGTAGTCATGTTGCAAGATCCGGGGTTGTATTTAAGTTTACTTAGTAAGTAAAAAGTTATTTTTAAGGTTGTCACTAGTTCGGGGATAAATCTATTGTTCTTTAGGAGTCTTTTATTCCGTTAAGAGATATATATATGCCTATAGAGAATTGACCCCAACTAACTCAGAATCGACACTCGTTGTTTATAACAACTTTATTTTTACAAATATACCTTTATCAGAACTTCCACATAATGCCAAATAGTGTAGACCTTTTATACTAGTATGATCAATATACTGATAGCTTCAATAGTTCACTAAAATTTCACTTAATTTGGTATTGGATTATAAATTCTTCTTCTTGCAATTGTCCAGATTCCTAATGTAAATCACCACTTGGCTTGGATCACATGGATCCATAGCTTATGTAATTACTAAGCAAATGGTGGATGAACTTCCCTATAAAGATGTCTATAATTGTTCTTACTTGGTGTTGGAATGTATAACACTTCTTGGTTATAGGTTGCTTCTTCAAGTGTCGGGAGAAATATGGAAGAGGTGATCAGAGAAATATTATGTTCTAATGAGCTAATGCTACAAGACTTGTCAATTCAACAATTGGTATGCCCATTGGTTTGCCTAACTCATCTGACTGAAGAGTGGTGAAAAGTAATGGTGTCTATAAATTTAAAACCCTGAAGTAATATCTCTCCAGTCACCTCTTCCGTATTTCTTGAATAGGTTGCTAATTCTAGCATCAGAGAAAGAGGTGATTGGAGAAATATTTCTAGGTGTTATGTCGTGCAATTGCAACTTCCGGATATGTAAGATTTATCAAAAATATCATTGGGTATGTGTGCGACAACATTTTGGGAAAGGCCAAGGAACATAGGTATTTATCCTCTTCTTAGTAATCTAGACTAGATACACAATATGTTGGAATAGTTGGCTTTCTTTTCCTTTATGTTGCTAGGCTTAAATTTCTGTCATGTTATTCCCCGAATTGTCTCTTAACGAGGATGGAAATGTTTGTTTTACGTAATCTTTGTTTAGCTAAGTTGACTTTCGAAAGATGAAACAAAGATAAGTTACTTCGATGGCCAATTACTACAAGTTGAGTAATCATTCAGGCAATCAACTCTAATATTCTTTTGTATTTAGTTCGTTTTTTCCTATAGCAAAAGTAGAGTGCCAAGTAACTTCGATATGTCGTACAATTGCAACATTCTGGATATGGCTTAAATCTATACATTTATATTTGACAAAGAAGAGCAGAAACAGAACAACAAAGAGGGGAAGTTTGGACAAAGGAGGAACAAAGGTGAATATTCTGTCAAAATATGTTTAGCTTGAGGGCTATTTATCCTCATCTTAGTAATTTTTTTCTTGTAGAAAAACTAGAGTGCCAAATGCTTTTTGTCATTTCTATGCACTTTTTTTTGGTTTCCTATCCGATATTCAGTGCTCACACTGGAGTCCGGCTAAATCTGAATTCGTGTAGGGAAGTCTCATATCGGGGGTGAAACTCTCCCTAAAAAAGGCGACTCCGTACTCAAGAAGACTCGAACCCGAGAACTCTTGGTTAAGGATGAAGAAGTACTTACCACTCTTTATTTCTTCCTTTGAGTGAATTAATTATCTTGTCAATTCTTGCTCCTTATAATTTAGTTCTGTCATGAATTTGTTTATTCATGCTCATCTTTACCTTACCAAAGCTATTTCCTTATTTTCGCCTCTTTTGTCGTAAATGTTTAGTGAATTACATAAAATGCATAATACATATATACATGTGTTCTTTAACTTGACCTTATTTCATACTTATGCTGTCCAACTATGGATGTGCACAAGTAGACACTCTAACTTGTATAAAGTTGAACAAGTAGACACATGAGTTCTACATGACATAATACACGTAGGACACCACACACGACGCAAATTGCCATGTAGGATGCCATGTAGGACGTGTGTGTCTATTTTTGTGCAACTTGATACAAGTTTAAGTATTTACTTGTGCACACCCAAATTGAAGGGCATAAATGTGAATGAGGTCAAGTGAAAGGTACATTCCTACCTAATATATTATATCAGAAGAGTGAAATATGTAGAAGTTTGGCTTTTCATTTTGCAAGGGTTCGTGGTTACAAAAAATATTATATTGGACGTGGACATACTAGTGGAAGTTTTGGTCTAGTTAATTATGTTCGATCCAAAAACTTTCCTTTCATGCTCGAGCCTTTCTTGTAGATTTGGATAGAAGCAAGCACCGACTGAGGAGGAAAGTGTATTCGAGAATTACCTGGACATATATAGTAATCAATGATTTGCGAAGATTGCAACATTATTGCTGGAGTCCCACATTGTTTGTGGGATGGGAATGTGGACTCCTTATATGGTTGTCACTCCCCGAGCCTACACCCTGGACGGGACCGGCACTCGAAGACCATTGCTGGCCCCAAGCGAACCCTTGGCCTGACTTACTAACTCAGCGGAAGACTTAACACATCACATAAACATTTATGAAGGAATTAGAATGTCATAAAGGAACATTCAACTGGCCATTTAGGCAAACTCAAGTCTTTAACATAAGAAGTGAAAAGTAAAGATAACTGAATTAACTAACTGACTGTCTGTCTATGAAGCCTCTAAAACAACTGAGATGGATGTTGGGACAAACCCCACAACATCCTAATGGACTAAACTAGAAAGCAATGAAAATAGATCCTTCGGAATGCAAGGAGGCTCACCGACTGACTCTGAACTGCTCACTGGATCAACGGTGCGCTGGAATGTTGATCCTAGTTACCTATGTCTGCATCATTAGACAATGCAGGCCAACTGGCATCAGTATTGGATGTACGAGTATGCGAGTTGGAATGCTAACAAACATAGGCATGAAAGGGAATCTGAAAGAAACACTTACCTTGGCTCTTCTCAACTCATGAATACTTACTGAACTCATTTCAATATAAAGAAGTTTAAACAAGTGCAATATAAAGAAAAGTTGTTTAAAAACATGATGTCAACTCTGTGTATGTACAAGGATACAACATAACTCTGAAATGTATGTAAAAATACAATAAACTGATGTATATAAAAATACAATAACTTCTGTGGGAGTTTCTCTAACCGACAACCATCACATAAGAGCTATAGTGATGATACACGATCTACCTCACGCTGCCAGCGCATCCTATACCGGTCCAAAGGTATAGAACCTGAACTGCCTAACCACTAGTCTATTGCGAAAATGATTCATCTAAAGAGTATGACCCTTTTCTA
>NW_006239621.1:138024-140427 GCF_000226075.1 Solanum tuberosum | reverse complement strand
TTAACTTGACTCTTGACTTTGACCTTAATTGCTCTTGACTTGACTCTTAACTGATCCTTGAATTGAATTATGGATTCAAGGAGTAAGATTTTTGACTGGAAAGATCTCGTGATGTTTAGGAATGATTCTAGATAGTAAAAAAAAAAAAAAAACTGAAAATCAATATTTGAAGGTGGGTCCGTGACGCGGAGGCATAATTTAATTTTTTGGTTCCAAAAACATCTTTTGAAGCAGAACACCTCGTGTCAGCTCCGCGACGCGAAGCTGAAATTTCAATTCTGGGAACAGGTTGCGCGACGCGCTCCCATGTTTAGATTTCGCCCGTCGAAATTTCTTCTTCGGTTTTCTTCCCCAATCCACCCAAACTCGATTTTTTTTTCTTAAATCACTTTTAGATACAAATACCCAGCAATGTACCTAAAAACCTAACTCGAAATGACCCTATAATGCGACGTAACGAACTCAGAAACTTTCCAATTCAGTCAAATTCAAGAACAATATATGAACTCAAGAATAGGTATCAAGATCATCAATATTCAAATGCTTTTAGGACGAATCCAAACTGAAATAAATATGCTTGACACGTGGGAGAACGATCCCAACGTTATGAGCCTCACATACCTGATAGAAGTAAATCCTTGGCGAAACACCAAGTTCCTTGATCGATCTTGATGAATTTGCCCTTTTCTCCTTCTTCTTTTCTCTTCTCCTTTCTCCTTAGCCCTAGCATGAAATCCCAAGTTCTAAAACTGACTAAGTCCTGAATTGACCCATATTAAACTCCTAAAATCGGATTAAAATAATAGGGCAGTGAAAAGACTAAAATACCCCTTATATTTCCGGATTAGACATTTTCTTAATCCAACATCTCAACTTCCAAAGGGCATAACTTGCTCATACAAACTCGGAATAGCGCAAACTTGGCGGAGTTGGAAAGATCATTCCAAGAGCTTCTCAACCATATCTGGAAATACACCTAACTCATCCTGAGTTAATAGTTATGGCCATCTGAAAATGACCAAAAACTCAACTTTAACTTACTTACAATTTTCCAGATTTCCTTATACTTTCCAAAAACAACTATTTCCATATTTTAAACTTCTTTCTAGTTCTTTCTAGTTGCGAGATGTTACAATGGTCTTCGGTAATATGAAGAATTAGGTGAAGATGCTAATAAGATTGAGTCGAGAAATGTTTCTTTGACTCTGATATATGCGGCAAAGAAACATTGCCATCCTCAATCTTATTAACATCAACACATTTTTTTAAATAATGCTGGATGATATCTTGAAGTAACGATGTTGCAATCTCTCACTAAATATAGAAATTGGACGATCAAGAGAAGAAGCAAAACATGAAATAGGAGATAGTTGGACAAGGTGAATTTTCTATATACTTGGAACTATTATTGTCTCGATCGCTAATCTACTTGGAGTTTCACGATACTTATGTGATTTAGTTAGAGTGGGATAGATCCCATATTGGTTGGAGAATGAACTGTTGGTCTGCTTATATGAACCTGGTGTTGGGTTTTAAAGGTGTGAACAGGAAATGAAGGGTTGTGACTCTCCTGAAGAGTTGTGACCTTTATGAAAGGTTGTGTCCTTTCTAAAGGGTTGTGACTGTTTGAAAGGTTATGGCCTTTTCAAAGTGTTGTGACCTTTCTGAAATGTTGTCTTCTTTCCAAAGGATTTTGACCTTTACCCTTTGTTGGCTATAAATAGAGAGGTTTTCTCTCATTTTTCTGTAATGAATTCTTCCCTTCTTTTGCATACATTTCTTACAAAACAAAATCGATCGATCATGTCTGTGTGTGTGATACGTTGCTGTCATTTTGAGTTCGTTGAAATTATCGAAGTTTGAGGTACCGCTACTTCTTTAATGGTTAATCCGTTTTATCTTGGGAGGAATTAATCTGCAACCTCGGGTACTTGAGGGGATTAATTTTTTTAAGGACACACAATGGGTTCTGTGGACTCAGATAGTTCTTTGTGTTTTTCTTTTCATCTTTTATTATTTCTGGTTTCCTAATCTGAATACAGGAGATAACAAGCATAAGAAATTTAATGTTGGTATTTTCTGTGGTAAGGAAATTACCTCTATTTTCTGTGTTCTTTTATTGGGGAAAGAAAAGAAGAAAAGAGAATTATTTTATCATATGATAAAAGAGATTTGAGATGAATTAGTACTACTTTAATATGTTCGAGTATATCTTTTGTAGTAAGTTTTCCTTGGATGGGTAAGATTCTTATTATTTTCTTCCCAAGTGCATTCAAGCATCGCACCCCTTCAGTTTTCTTTTCAATGAGAAAACTTATTTTGTGCATAAAGGCTAAGATGAACACTTGAAGTAAATGAATAAATGTTGTCTCCTAACAATATTTGAACATGAGTTTAGTTTCT
>NW_006239621.1:131641-137779 GCF_000226075.1 Solanum tuberosum | reverse complement strand
TTTTTGGTCCTTTGGTTTGAAGAATATAAGAACTTCACGAACAAATCAGATTGTGCATTGGTTTGAAGAATATAGAAACTTCACCAATTTGTTAAATACTCTGTTTGAATGAATATTTTGACTTGAAGAGTACATAATCTTCGTCAGGAATATTAAGGCTAAATGATTTGAAAAAGATAAAATCTTCATCATTAGCTCGAAACAATGTTGTATTTGAGGTTTCTGGAGATTAAAACCTTTTTGGTTTACTACTCTGTCTGAATGTGAAACTGATTCGAAGAATATTAAAACTTCATCAGAATTCAAGGTTCATTCGGTTAACGATTAGAAGAATATAAAACTTCATCGTTAAACTAGAAACAAGTTGTATAAAGATTGAATCTTTATTGTTAGTATTCTAAATACTAAGTCGTTTGTCTAGTTGTGACAAAATGAAAAAAAAAACACTAGTGACATAAAATTAGTGATTTTTGTGCTTGCAATGGGTGTTTATATGGATTAAATCTCCAAAAGAAGGCTTCGTGTTGCCAATGTGTAAGCATGGGAAAATAATTTCAAATACTTGAAAAATATTTGTGAGAACATATTTAAAATGTGGGGGGTTCTTTACTTGTGATAAAGACTAAATTAGACTTACTATCTAATTTAAATTTGAAAGTACAAGATAAGAAATTTAATGACATTCTTGTATTATATTAGACCCACAAAATTATATTACTTGTTCAAAAGAATTGTATTCTTTGATGAAAAAGTTTCACTTAAAATATTGTGATTTTTCATGAAAAGATATGTCTTATTTTTTTTTTTTGTTATTAGTACATTGAACATTGGTGAAAAGTGATATGTTAAGTTTGTGTTGTAAAACAAACATTTTGGTCATATTGCTCTTATTGGACCGATGAGACTATGATCATGGGTAATTCTATAACAAATTGAATGGTATGGAAAGGTTCTTCTGAAAAGGACATATGACAAGGTGTTGACTCTAAAACAATGTCTGTATTTTAGAAAGTTATAAAAAGTAAAGAACAAAATATTTGTGGGAAAAGGTTACCTCACAGAAGGTCTTTTCAAACTTAGTATTTCTGTTTGTTCTTACTTGCTTGAAACAAATTGTTTGTGACATAAATGTTTGAGACATGTCAATTGCAAAACCTTGCAAAAACTAATCAACTTAGAAGTTTTGCCTAACTTCTAGTGCAATAAATCAAAATGTCAAGTATGTGTTGTTGAAAGGAAGTTTAATACCTTAGAATTGATTTACACTGACATTTGTGATATGAAGTCAACACCATCTTGTGGTGGGAAAAAGTGTTTCATAAATTTTATTGACAATTGCACTAGATATTGTTATGTTTATTTGCTGAATGGTAAGGATGAAGCAATAGAAACATCCTGGCAATATAAAACTGACGTCGAAAATCATTGTCATGATTAGAAGTGGTAGATGTGGAGAATATGAATCTTCTTTTGCAGAAATATATTTGGAAAATGGAATCATCCATCAAATTACTGCACATTCTCACCTCAATCTAATGAAATTGTTGACAAGAAAAAACCAAACTTTGAAGGAAATATTGAATGTCCTATTTATAAGTTCAGGTTTACTACAAAATTTATGGGGGGTGCTATCATTATAGCAAAAGAGAACAAAAAAATTGTCTGTTCAGAAAGAGAGAAACAAAAAGTTTTGTTTGTTAGTAAAGGGAGTAACAAATTAAAAAAAAAACTTTTGTTCGTGAAGAAAGGGAGCAACAAAAATTTGTGTTTGTTCATGCTTTGTTGTATCCTGATAGAAAATTGTTTGTCCTCCCTTAAAGTATATACAAGCAATAACTCTTGAAAGATAGTGATGTAACAATTTCCAATACAGTTTATTCCATATGAGAAATGGAAATGAGGGAACTATTCCCAAAAGGGTAAAAAATAGGAATCATATTCAACCTTACTTCTCCTGTCTCAACATTCTCTATGTTCATTTTTTACCACTTTAGGAAAAGCGCCTTTAAGATCTTCTCACGTATATATGCACAACTAGACCTTGTCTTGTTTATAGTTGGTTGATCTAGATGGATAGGTTTTCCTACTGCCGATACTAGGGAAAATAGACACTCTACTTTGATAAAGAATGTAAGTAAGAGAGGTTAGGGAAGGATATCCAAGCCATGACCATTGATTTTTCTTCATTTTTTAGATCAGTGTACATCAAATACGAGTACCCCTCCTTAAATGTGATATAGAAATCTCCCCTAGAAATAAGATTAACAAAATCCTCATGTAGTGTCAGACTAATAAGAATGTATTTACTCCAAAACAATCCAATCTGACAACCTCATTTCACATCACTTTGTTTAGGAATGTTTTTTTCTCAGGTCCACCAGAATTTTTCATGTTGAATGAAGGTCCACCCACTCATATGAGAATTTTTCAATCACCACATATTTGAGATATTCAATATATATGGTTCATTCTTTCTACTTCTTGCTCTGTTCATTTTACGTACCTGAGGAACACCCCTATCAAACTGATTTATTATTTTCTTCTACATAATTAAGTTTTCTCAGCAGGCATGATAGATACAAGCTTGATACTTGTGCTGGGAAGGGAAAATAACTGCAAGTCGGCCAACAAATAAAGTCATAGAAAAGGGTTAGGCGTTTCAAAAAAGATCATTCAGAACCCTTCTTGTAGGGATGCTTTTTGAAAAATTTAACTACTCAAGTAACAGGAGTGAAGAAGCTATGTCAAGAAAAAAGATTGCAGGGCCTTTCAAATCCTAACAAATTTTATTTCAAATCCTAAGAACACACCTTTCTAAAACTCGTTCATTCTTGTTGCTCTTGGCCACAAATCCTAACAACTTTTATTTCTTTGTAATTAATTCATCATGATGGTGTGTATTCATTCTCTGAGAACCATGTCTTCCTTAGATGAAATCTAGCCAATGCCTTCCAAATAGACATGTCCCAGTAACAATCGCTTCTTAGGTTGTCTGTAATACCTAATTCGTCACTGAAACCTAGGATATTAAGATTTCTTTCTCTATTCTTCTAAATTATTTTTTCTACATGCATGCATGATTTATGTCTTTATAAATCTTATATCTTGTGCTTGTTGCTTTGTCTTATAATTTATTTGAGGAATTTGCATTAATTCAATTATTGATACACTTTGTTAAAAAACTATCATGAATATTTTTTAATATAGCTAAAGTTACAATACAAATTTATTCAATTGCAGTGAACGTTTAAAATTCAATAATATGAAGACGAAAATTTCTTATTTGAAACTAGCTTAACACATTAATAGATGATTAAATTTGAAAAAATAAACCTACTTATTTCTCCTCCGTTCTTCTAGTATGACAGTTTTCAATTCAACAACATGAAATAACATGCATGAATACCACAATAAGGTAGATGCACCAGGAAATTAACATCTTTTGCTCAACTTACTATTTTTTTCCGAAAATCAGTAATATATCTTAACTTTGTTATTCTATGTTGGGTTTAAAGGTGTGAACAGGAAATGAAGGGTTGTGACTCTCCTGAAGAGTTGTGACTATGCCGAAGGGTTGTGAACTTTATGAAAGGTTGTGTCCTTTCTAAAGGGTTGTGACCGTTTGAAAGGTTATGCCTTTTCCAAAGTGTTGTGACCTTTCTAAAAGGTTGTCTTCTTTCTGAAAGGTTGTCTTCTTTTCCAAAGTGTTGTGACCTTTCTAAAAGGTTGTCTTCTTTCTGAAAGGTTGTCTTCTTTTCCAAAGTGTTGTGACCTTTCTAAAAGGTTGTCTTCTTTCTGAAAGGTTGTCTTCTTTTCCAAAGTGTTGTGACCTTTCTAAAAGGTTGTCTTCTTTCTGAAAGGTTGTCTTCTTTTCCAAAGTGTTGTGACCTTTCTGAAAGGTTGTCTTCTTTCTGAAAGGTTGTCTTCTTTCCAAAGGGTTTTGACCTTTACCCTTTATTGGCTATACATAGAGAGGTTTTCTCTCATTTTTCTGTATCGAATTCTTCCCTTCTTTTGCATACATTTCTTACAAAACAAAATCGATCGATCGTGTCTGTGTGTGTGATTCGTTGCTATGTGACGTCCTGTTGTATTACCCCACGTATTATACATATGTCTACTTGTTCAATTTTATACAAATTTAAGTGCCTACTTGTGCACATTTAAAGTTGGAGGTCATAGATTTTAGTTGAGACCAAGTTAAAGTGCAAATTTATGTATTTTGCCAAATTGAAATCATATAGATTTGCATTTTTCATGTATATATGTGCTTGTCATCTATGGTTGAAATGAATGGAAAAATGAGCTAAAATTTCTGTCTATTTGTTCTTCAAATTCTAACACTCAAATATACGCCAAATAAGCTTAAATTTAAAACATAAGTTACATATATTATCAAGAACAAAACTTTCCTTTCATGCTCTATCTAGAAAGAAGCAAGTACTGACTGAGGAGGAAAGTGTATTCGAGAATTTCCTGACATATATAGTAATCAATGATTTTCGAACAAAACGTGGTGGTGCCATTTAATAATGTCAACCGATATTCCTATAGAGCTCAGATCCATATGAGGCTCGTCCGCACAACTGAATCTCCTAACACCTTGTCTCTTCTTATATCTTCTTGTCCACGTCAGTGGCTTGAGATCCGATTGTACTATGTTATCTTCGTCTTCCGAGTCCCGAGGGCATCTTGTGTCTTTTCTTGCCATGTACACTTGGACGAGTTTTACTCAATGCAATATACTCACACAAACTCAACAATCAAAGCTGCAATAGAGAAAATGAAGAGTCAACATTCTAGGTAACTTTTCAGTTTCTTGATTTTTGTATTCAGTTCTTTATTTGGTGTCCAACTACATTTTGATGTGATCTCTCCGTAGAAGGTGAGTTATATGTCTCTACCGATATAGGTATTGAAATGTTTGAACTTTTTTTTTATGGATTTACGATTTTTTTAATCTAAAAGCACTAGAGGAGAGCTAAACAAAAGCAGATCTAGAATTTTGCGCGAGGTTGTGTTTTGTGACAATTGATATAAAACTTAACATTGTTTTAAGTTTGTACAGATTTACATACGAATATATGTAGTTCACTTGACCTTGTACGAATCGAAAAAATGTTTGATGAATATTCTTTATATAGGTAGAAATAAATTTTTTTTTGATTATAAATGAAGTTAATGTATTATGACCAAAGGAAGAGCATTACAAAAATGAGGTCATTCGAAAGTCCTAAAAGATGATGCAAATGGAATATCAACCTATCAATTTGGAGAAAGTTCCTCTGTTCTACCTAACCCTGCAAGGATTTACTTGTTCGATTGCGATCCCATGAACTCGTCTAATGAGGAGGAAGAGAAGGTTGAAGGAGAGATGTCGGAGCGATATGAAAAGTTAACATGAAAAGAAAATCATCATCGAGACTGGAGCAATTTCAATGAAAAATTTAGGGAAAATGCATAAGTACCCCCCCACTCTATGCCCAAAATCCCTGAGACACACCTAACCTTTACTAAGGTCCTATTACCCCCCCGAACTTATTTTTTAATTAATTTTTTACCACTTTTCGGCTTACGTGGCAATATAAACCAAATAGGTTGAAAGTTTTGTTCAACACGCGCCGGGCCCCACTTTTTCAACTTTCTAAAAAGTAGCTTTTACACTTCCCAAAATTTCAAAAAGCTATCCTATTATTTATAATCTACTTTGTTAATATATTTTTAGTTAGTTTATAGTTTTCAATGTTTATATATTTTATTTTAAATTTGGGCTTGTAAAATTTTGTAAATATTATATATATAATTTTATTTTATTTATAGATAAAAAAATATTACTTATAATCTACTTTGTGAATATATTTTTAGTTAGTTTATAGCTTTCAATGTTTATATATTTTATTTCAAATTTGGGCATGTAAAATTTTGTAAATATTATATATATATATTATTATTATTTTTTTATTTTTTTTGAAATTGCCATCATCAAGGTTTGTCACCCGATGTCAGGGGTCTGGCTAGACCCACGTCTTTCCCATTCATTCAATATAATTTTATTTTATTTATAGATTAAAAAATATTATAACTTTGTTAATATATTTTTAGTTAGTTTATAGTTTTCAATGTTTATATATTTTATTT
>NW_006239621.1:127154-130590 GCF_000226075.1 Solanum tuberosum | reverse complement strand
TGCGATCCCATGAACTCGTCTAATGAGGAGGAAGGGAAGGTCGAAGGAGAGAATTCGGAGCGATATGAAAAGTCAACATGAAAAGAAAATCATTATCGAGACTGGAGCAATTTCAATGAAAAATTTACAATAAGAACAATGAAACTAAGCTCCCATAGGAAAATGTGAAAAAGTACAAGTGAGTTAAATAGAGAATAAGTAGACACACATGTCTTATGTTACATAATACACATAGGACACTACATATGACAAAAAAATGTCATGTAGGATGCCATATAGGACGAATGTGTCTATTTGTTCAATTTTTTTCAAGTTTAAGTATCTTTCTATGTGCATTCAAAACTAGAGGGCATAGATATAAGTTGAGTCCAAGTTAAATGACATATTTATGTATTATATGCCATATATTTAATGTTGTCCGAGTTTTTTTTCGATCTCGACATAGCAGGATATCAGTGCACTGAATTTTTCTCATTTTACTTATAGAACATGGTAACTTTTCTATGCTTGATTTGGAATATGAGGGTCAAACTTATTGATGCATGTTGTAAATTTATTTGTAAAATCATTTATCTTTTGATTGTTTTCTACATGTTTATAAATTATAATTTTTTTTTATGATAAGCCATATTAATTATAAATTCAAATAAAAATAAATAAATTACTCATTAGTCATTATAGTTCTCTAAATAATAATTAAAGACAAATAAATTCAAAAGAAAGATGTAATATCCATTACTTTGTAATTTGTAACTGGGTCAATTTTGGAAACAACCTAAGTAATCAATCTAAAATTTAGACGGATTTGAGCTAAATATGCAACGGAAATTAATCCTTAAAATACGTTTTGAGAAAAACAAAAAAACATGAGAATTTTATCTAGGTGGCTTATGCTAACTTAAACATTTTTTTAAGGACAGGTAGACATTGATTAAAATTTAAAAGACATTATAGAAAAATGTTCCTTTTCATTTGACTTTAATTTGTATTTATGCCTCCGAATTTTTAGTGTGCACAAATAGACATTAAATTAGTATAAAGTTGAACAAGTAGACATATGCATCCTACACGACCAAATTATTTCTATTGGGCGTCCTATGTGTATTATTCCACGTATTATGCACATGTCTACTTGTTCAATTTTATACAAATTTAAGTGCCTACTTGTACACATTCAAAATTAGAGGTCATAGATTTCAGTTGAGACTAGTTAATGTGCAAATTTATGTATTTTGCCAAATTTAAATCACATAGATTTGCATTTTTCATGTATATATCTGCTTTACTCATGTATGGGTGAAATGCATGTAAAATTGAGCTAAAATATTAGTCACGTTTGTCTGAATGTGTTTTTGTTCTCCAAATTCTAACACTCAAATATACGCCAAATAAGCTCAAATTTAAAACATAAGTTCCGTATATTATCAAGAACAAAACTTTCCTTTCATGCCCTAGCCTTTCTTGTAGATCTAGAAATAAGCCAGTACCGACTGAGGAGGAAAGTGTATTCGAGAATTTTACTAGGCATGTATAGTAATTAATGATTTGCGAAGATTGCATTGTTGGAGTCCCACATCGTCTGTGGGATGGGAATATGCACTCCTTATATTGTCTTCGGTAATATGAAGAATTAGGTGAAGATGCTAAGGAGATTGAGTCGAAAAATGTTCCTTTGACTCTGGTATATGCGGCAAAGAAACACTGCCATCCTCAATTTTCTTATCATCAGCATCTTTTTAAAAAAAAAATAATGCTGGATGATATCTTGAAGTAACGATGTTGCAATATCTCACTAAATATAGAAATTGGACGATCAAGAGAAGAAGTAGGAGAAGAAATCGGAGATAGTTGGACAAGGTGAATTTCCTATATACTTGGAACTATTATTGTCTCGATCCCTAATCTACTTGGAGTTTCACGATACTTATGTGGTTTAGTTAGAGTGGGCTAGATCCCATATGGATTGGAGAATGAACTGGTGATCTACTTATATGAACATGGACAATCCCCCTCATGAGCTAACTTTTTGGGGTTGAGCTAGGTCCAAATGCCATAGCTTTACATGTTTCATGTTCTCGTGTTGTTTTCACATGATATAGGAGCACGTGGTGGTTCCATTTAATAATTTCAACCGATATTCCTATAGAGCTCAGATCCATATGAGGTTCGTCCGTACTGTTGAAACTCCTAACACCTTGTCTCCTCTTGTCTTTTTGTCCACGTCATTGGCTTTAGATCCTGTTGTACTATTTTAATTTCTCTTCCTCTTCCGAGTCCCGAGGGAATCTTTCTCTTTTCTTTTACTCAATGCAATATACTCACACAAACTCAACAATCAAAGCTACAATAGAGAAAATGAAGAGTCAACATTCTAGGTAACTTTTAGTTTCTTGATTTTTGTCTTCAGTTCTTTCTTTGGTGTCCAACTACGTTTTGATGTGATCTCTCTGTAAAAGGTGAGTTATCTCTACTTATATAAGTATTGAAATGTTTGATCTTTTTTTTTTTTATGGATTTTTGATTCTTCCACATGTATATGGATTTTTTTAAATTTAAAAGCACTAGAGGAGATCCAAACAAAATCGGATCTAGAATTTTGCGTGAGGTTGTGTTTTGTGACTATTGATACAAAACATAACGTTGTTATATATTTGTACAGAATTACCTAAGAATATATATAGTTCAACTTTCTTGTAAGCATTGATAAAATGTTTGATGAATATCTTTATACGTAGATTATTTTTTTTCTATTATAAATGAAGTTAATGCACTTATGATGTTCTTTGTTGTTTTCTTTTTTGGTAAAGCCATGGGACCTAAGGAAGAGCATTACAAAAAAGAGGTCATCGGAAAGTCCTAAAATGATGCAAATGGAAAATCAACCAATTAATTCAGAGAAAGTTCATCTGTTTTGCCTAATCCTGCATGAATTCACTTGTTAGATTGCGATCCCATGAACTCGTCTAATGAGGAGTAAGGAAAGGTTGAAGGAGAGAAGTCGGAGCGATATGAAAAGTCAACATGAAAAGAAATCATCATTGAGAATGAAAAGACTGGTGCAATTTCAATGAAAATTTATAAAAAGAAGAATGAAATTAAGCTGTCATAGGAAAATGTTAAAAAGTACAAAGGAGTTAGATAGAGAATAAGTAGACACATGTCTTATGTGTCATAACACACGTAGGACATTACATATGACAAAAATTGTCATTTAGGACGCAATATAGGACAAATGTGTCTATTTGTTCAATTGTTTACAAGTTTAAGTGTCTTTTTGTGCGCTTCCAATATTAGAGGTGCATAGATATAAGTTGAGTCCAAGTTAAATGACATGCATGTTTATGAAAAAAAAAGTATTATGCCATAGATTTAATGTTGTACGAGTTTTCTTTTAATCTCGATATAGCAGGAGATCAGTGCACTTAATTTTTCTCAT
>NW_006239621.1:122182-125496 GCF_000226075.1 Solanum tuberosum | reverse complement strand
TTTCTTGTAAGCATTGATAAAATGTTTGATGAATATCTTTATACGTAGATTATTTTTTTTCTATTATAAATGAAGTTAATGCACTTATGATGTTCTTTGTTGTTTTCTTTTTTGGTAAAGCCATGGGACCTAAGGAAGAGCATTACAAAAAAGAGGTCATCGGAAAGTCCTAAAATGATGCAAATGGAAAATCAACCAATTAATTCAGAGAAAGTTCATCTGTTTTGCCTAATCCTGCATGAATTCACTTGTTAGATTGCGATCCCATGAACTCGTCTAATGAGGAGTAAGGAAAGGTTGAAGGAGAGAAGTCGGAGCGATATGAAAAGTCAACATGAAAAGAAATCATCATTGAGAATGAAAAGACTGGTGCAATTTCAATGAAAATTTATAAAAAGAAGAATGAAATTAAGCTGTCATAGGAAAATGTTAAAAAGTACAAAGGAGTTAGATAGAGAATAAGTAGACACATGTCTTATGTGTCATAACACACGTAGGACATTACATATGACAAAAATTGTCATTTAGGACGCAATATAGGACAAATGTGTCTATTTGTTCAATTGTTTACAAGTTTAAGTGTCTTTTTGTGCGCTTCCAATATTAGAGGTGCATAGATATAAGTTGAGTCCAAGTTAAATGACATGCATGTTTATGAAAAAAAAGTATTATGCCATAGATTTAATGTTGTACGAGTTTTCTTTTAATCTCGATATAGCAGGAGATCAGTGCACTTAATTTTTCTCATATTTTATTTATAGAACATGGTAACTCTTTTTTTAAAAACATATTTATACATTTTATAAAAATTATGATAAGCCATAAAAATTATCAAGTCAAATAACAATATAAAATTACTCATTAGTCATTATAGTTCCCTAAATAATAATTAAACACATATAAATTCAAAAGAAAGAAGTAACATCCATTACTTTGTAATTTGTAACAACCTAAGTAATCAATCTAAAATTTAGACGGACTTGATCTAAATATGTAACCAAAATTAATCCTTAAAATACGTTTCGAGAAAAACAAAAAAATGGCACTCCAAAAAGAGTAAAAAATTAGAAATGACAATTTGAATTTTCTTGCAAGTTTATTTGCATTGGGAATAACTTTTGAGTTCTGACGTACGCGACTAAAAGCTGCTAATTCTCGTTTGATTCACACACATTCTTTTTTTGAATTGTGACCTTGTAAAAATCAAATATCATACCACTTTGCTTGAGGTTTTATAAGAATTGCCAAGGCCTACTTCGGACATTTCTGATTGAATATTGTTTTGCTAAAGTTTTGTCTAACTGACTTATGCTAACTTAAACATTTTTTTAAGGATAGGTATGTTAGCATGATAGACAACTAAATGATTATATATATTAATGTAATTATATAGTGATATAAATTAGCATGATCATATACATTTGTTGTAGCATCATATGAATAAATATTGTGATAGAATAGCTGATTTGGAGGGATAGCAAGGCAAATTTAGAGGGATTCAATGACAGATTTGTATAGATAGAATAGCTGATCTTTAGGGATAGGAATGGCGGATCTTTAGGGATGTGTAATCTTTACTTTCTCTATATAATGGAAAGACTCTCTCACTTTGAGAGGCATTCAGCTGGAAATTGACATGGTATTAGAGCCTTCTCTTGGCTGTCTTGTTTCATAGAGTCATCTGTGGTTCCTTTTAAATTTTTTTGAAAATCTTGGTTTTTGGCTACCTCTTGGGAATTTTGTTCTTGGTCATTCTAGTTGCTTTCTTGAGTCTTTGTAGTTTTATAGCTATTCAAAAGCATGAATTCACATCACTTTGAATCCTTCAGTGTTCGTTTCACTGGAAAAAAATATTCTTCTTGGGAGTTTTAATTTCAGTTGTTTGTCACCGGCAAAGAACTAGGGGGCCATATAGATGGAAGCGATCCTGCTCCTACTGATGCAACAAAGCTAGGTGAATGGAAGATTAAAGATGCTCGGGTGATGACATGGATTCTAGGGTCAATTGACCCTCTTATTGTTCTTAATCTCAGGCCGTACAAGACATCTAAGGCCATGTGGGATTACTTACAAAAGGTTTACAACCAAGATAATAGCGCAAGACGCTTTCAGTTGGAGTATGAAATTGCTAATTACTCTCAAGGAGGTCTTTCTGTTCAGGATTATTTTTCTGGATTTCAAAACTTATGGGCTGAATTTACAGATATTGTCTATGCCAAAATACCTACTGAATCCCTATCAGTGATTCAGGCAGTTCATGAGCAAAGCAAGCGAGACCAATTTTTGATGAAATTACGCTCCGACTTTGAGAGTGTTCGCTCTAACTTGATGAATCGTGACCCGTCTCCCTCTTTGGATGTTTGCTTTAGGGAATTACTTCGTGAAGAGCAACGTCTTGTCACACAAAATGCTTTTAAGAAAGAAAATGATGTCACTGTTGCATTTGCTGCTCAAGGTAAAGGAAAGGGCAGGGATATGAGTAGAACTCAATGCTACAGTTGCAAGGAATATGGTCATATTGCTAGCAATTGTAGCAAGAAGTTCTGTAATTATTGTAAACAACAAGGACACATTATCAAAGAGTGTCCCACGCGCCCTCAAAATCGTAGGATCAATGCTTTTCAAGCTAGGATAAATGGTTCCACTGATGATAACTCATCTTCAGGACAAGTTCTTACTCCTGAAATGGTACAACAAATGATCGTGTCAGCCTTTTCAGCATTGGGATTACAAGGTAATGATGTAACATCTAATTTTTGGATTGTTGATTCAGGCGCTTCCAATCATATGACCAACTCAACGAGCATCCTAAAAAATGTTCGTAAGTATCAAGGTCCATCACAAATACAGATTCCCAATGGTAGTAATTTATCCATTACCAAGATTGGGGACATTACTCCAACTTTCAAGAATGTTTTTGTTTCACCAAAGCTCTCAACTAGTCTTATTTCAGTTGGACAATTGGTAGATAACAATTGTGATGTGAATTTTTCTCGTAATGGTTGTCTTGTGCAGGATCAGGTGTCGGGGATGATAATCGCGAAGGGGCCTAAAGTTGGACGATTGTTTCCTATACACTTTTCCATTCCTCCTGTTCTATCTTTTGCTTGTACTTCTACTGCTAGTAAGACTGAGGTTTGTCATAAGCGTCTGGGACATCCAAATTCTGTTGTGTTGTCTCATTTATCAAATTCTGGTTTATTGGGAAATAAAAATAAATTTTCAGTTGCTTCCATTGATTGTTCTACTTGTAAATTAGGCAAAAGTAAAACTCTTCCTTTTCCTAATTTTGGTAGTCGTGCTACAAAGTGTTT
>NW_006239621.1:112314-115100 GCF_000226075.1 Solanum tuberosum | reverse complement strand
ATTTTTTTTTGAAAATCTTGGTTTTTGGCTACCTCCTGGGAATTTTGTTCTTGGTCATTCTAGTTGCTTTCTTGAGTCTTTGTAGTTTTATAGCTATTCAAAAGCATGAATTCACATCACTTTGAATCCTTCAGTGTTCGTTTCACTGGAAAAAATTATTCTTCTTGGGAGTTTCAGTTTCAGTTATTTGTCACCGATAAAGAACTATGGGGCCATATAGATGGAAGCGATCCTGCTCCTACTGATGCAACAAAGCTAGGTGAATGGAAGATTAAAGATGCTCGGGTGATGACATGGATTCTAGGGTCAATTGACCCTCTTATTGTTCTTAATCTCAGGCCGTACAAGACAGCTAAGGCCATGTGGGATTACTTGCAAAAGGTTTACAACCAAGATAATAGCGCAAGACGCTTTCAGTTGGAGTATGAAATTGCTAATTACTCTCAAGGAGGTCTTTCTGTTCAGGATTATTTTTCTGGATTTCAAAACTTATGGGCTGAATTTACAGATATTATCTATGCCAAAATACCTACTGAATCCCTATCAGTGGTTCAGGCAGTTCATGAGCAAAGCAAGCGAGACCAATTTTTGATGAAATTACGCTCCGACTTTGAGAGTGTTCGCTCTAACTTGATGAATCGTGACCCGTCTCCCTCTTTGGATGTTTGCTTTAGGGAATTACTTCGTGAAGAGCAACGTCTTGTCACACAAAATGCTTTTAAGAAAGAAAATGATGTCACTGTTGCATTTGCTGCTCAAGTTAAAGGAAAGGGCAGGGATATGAGTAGAACTCAATGCTACAGTCATTATTAAAGAGTATCCCACGCGCCCTCAAAATCGTAAGATCAATGATTTTCAAGCTAGGATAAATGGTTCCACTGATGATAACTCATTTTCAGGACAAGTTCTTACTCCTGAAATGGTACAACAAATGATCGTGTCAGCCTTTTCAGCATTGGGATTACAAGGTAATGATGTTACATCTAATTTTTGGATTGTTGATTCAAGCGCTTCCAATCATATGACCAAATCAACGAGCATCCTAAAAAATGTTCGTAAGTATCAAGGTCCATCACAAATACAGATTGCCAACGGTAGTAATTTACCCATTACCAAGGTTGGGGACATTACTCCAACTTTCAAGAATGTTTTTGTTTCACCAATGCTCTCAACTAGTCTTATTTCAGTTGGACAATTAGTAGATAACAATTGTGATGTGAATTTTTCTCGTAATGGTTGTCTTGTGCAGGATCAGGTGTCGGGGACGATAATCGCGAAGGGGCCTAAAGTTGGACGATTGTTTCCTATACACTTTTCCATTCCTTCTGTTCTATCTTTTGCTTGTACTTCTACTACTAGTAAAACTAAGGTTTGGCATAAGCGTCTAGGACATCCAAATTCTGTTGTGTTGTCTCATTTATCAAATTCTGGTTTATTGGGAAATAAAAATAAATTTTCAGTTGCTTCCATTGATTGTTCTACTTGTAAATTAGGCAAAAGTAAAACTCTTCCTTTTCCTAATTTTGGTAGTCGTGCTACAAAGTGTTTTGATGTCATTCATAATGATGTTTTGGGGCATTTCACCAATTATTTCTCATGCTCATTTCAAATACTTTGTGACATTCATAGATGATTATAGTCGGTTTACATGGGTGTATTTTCTTCGATCCAAATCTGAAGTATTTTCCATGTTCAAGACATTTTTGGCTTACATTGAGACTCAATTTTCTACATGCATCAAATTATTAAGATCTGATTCTGGTGGAGAATATATGTCTTATGAATTCAAAAATTCTTGCTTGACAAAGGGATTGTCTCACAACACTCTTGCCCATATACACCACAATAAAATGGAGTTGCTGAATGAAAAAATCGGCATCTTTTAGATGTCACTCGTACTTTATTGATTGAGTCATCTGTACCTTCTAAATATTGGGTGGTAGCTATGTCTACTGTTGTCTATTTAATTAATAGATTGCCATCTAAAGTGCTAAATCTTGAGTCTCCATATTTTTGTCTTTATCACCAAAATCCTAACTATAGTGATTTTCATACATTTGGTTGTGTTTGTTTTGTTCATTTGCCTCCTTCGCAAAGCAATAAACTTTCTGTACACTCTACTAAATGTGCTTTTATGGGTTATAGTACTTCACAAAAAGGTTTTATTTGCTATGATCCATGTTCTCACAAATTTCGTATTTCTAGAAATGTTGTTTTCTTTGAGAATCAATATTTCTTTCCTACGATTGTAGATCCATCTTATGTTTCTCCTCTTCTTCCTACTTTTGAGGATTTATCATCTTCTTTTAAAGGTTCAAACCTGGATTTGTGTATGAACGACGTCGGCCAACTTTATCCTATCCCGACATCGATCCGCCACCTGAAACTGTACCACAACTAGAATCTGAGAATTCTTCAAGATCTGGTCCTCTTGAGCCTACTCAGCGATCTACAAGAGTATCTCGTACTCCCAATTGGTATGGCTTTTCCTCTACTTTATCCAACATATATGTTCCATCTTGTTACTCACAAGCTTCCAAACATGAATGTTGGCAGAAAGCAATGGAGGAAGAACTTTTGGCTCTTAAAGAAAATGACACATGGGACATTGTTTCATGTCCTTCAAATGTCCGCCCTATTGGATGTAAGTGGGTTTATTCAATCAAACTTCATTCTGATGGAACTCTTGATCGGTACAAAGCTCGATTGGTTGTTCTTGGTAACAGACAGGAGTATGGGGTGGACTATGAGGAGACTTTTGCACCCGTAGCCAAAATGACTACGGT
>NW_006239621.1:106876-111874 GCF_000226075.1 Solanum tuberosum | reverse complement strand
ATATTTCGACAATTAGTTGGGAGTCTAAATTACCTTACTATTACTCGGCCTGATATCTCTTTTACAGTTCAACAAGTTAGTCAACTTATGCAAGCTCTCCGTCATCTCCACTTGGTGGTTGTTCGTCGCATCATTCGGTACCTTCTAGGAACATCTACTCGTGGATTGTTCTTTCCAAGTGGTTCTCCTATTCGTCTTAATGCTTTTAGTGATTCTGATTGGGCGGGATGTCTTGATACTCGTCGTTCGGTCTCTGGTTGGTGCATGTTTCTTGGAGAGTCATTGATATCTTGGAAGAGTAAAAAGCAAGATCGTGTGTCAAAATCTTCAACAGAGGCTGAATATCGATCCATGTCTACTGCTTGTTCCAAGGTTGTATGGCTTCGTGGATTACTTCCTGAGATTGGATTTCCCCAATCTCATCCTACTCCTCTCCACGCTGACAATACAAGTGCTATTCAGATTGCTACTAATCTAGTTTTTCATGAGGGGAACAAACACATCGAAGCGGATTGTCATTATATACATGAAGCTGTAGATAAATGAGTCATTACTCTTCCACATGTGTCCAGTAATCTTCAAATAGCTGATGCGTTTACAAATTCCATGGCACGGCAACGCCATCAGTTTCTAGTAGGCAAATTGATGCTTCTTGATCCACCAACATCAATTTGAGGGGGGATGTTAGCATGATAGATAACTAAATGATTGTATATATTAATGTAATTATATAGTGACATAAATTAGCACGATCATATACATTTGTTGTAGAATAGTATGAATAAATATTGTGATAGAATAGCTGATTTGAAGGGATAGAAAGACAGATTTAGAGGGATTCAATGGCAGATTTGTATAGATAGAATAGATGATCTTTAGGGATAGGAATGGCGGATCTTTAGGGATGTGTAATCTTTATTTTCTTTATATAATGGAAAGACTCTCTCACTTTGAGAGGTATTCAGCTGAAAATAGACAAGGTAAACATTGATTAAAATGTAAAGGCATAAGAGAAAAATGTTCCTTTTCATTTGACTTTAATTTGTATTTATGCCTCCGAATTTTTAGTGTGCACAAATAGACATTAAACTAGTATAAAGTTGAACAAGTAGACATATGCATCCTACACGACCAAATTATTTCTATGTGACGTCCTCTGTGTATTATTCCACGTATTATGCACATGTCTACTTGTTCAATTTTATATAAATTGAAGTGCCTACTTGTACACATTCAAAATTAGAGGTCATAAATTTCAGTTGAGACTAGTTAATGTGAAAATTTATGTATTTTGCCAAATTTAAATCATATAGATTTACTTTGTTCATGTATATATATGTGCTTGTCATGTATGGTTGAAATGCATGTAAAAATGAGCTAAAATTTCAGTCATGTTTGTCTGAATGTCTTTTTGTTCTTCAAATTCAAACACTCAAATATACGCCAAATAAGCTTAAATTTAAAACATAAGTTCTATATATTATCAAGAACAAAACTTTCCTTTAATTCTCTAGCCTTTCTTGTAGATCTGGAAAGAAGCAAGTACTGACTGAGGAGGAAAGTGTATTCGAGAATTTCCTGACATATATAGTAATCAATGGTTTGCAAAGAATGCAACATTATTGTCGGAGTCCCGCATCGTTTGTGGGATGGGAATATGGACTCCGTATAAGGTCTTCAGTAATATAAAGAATTAGTTGAAGATGTTAATGAGATTGAGTTGGGAAATGTTCCTTTGACTCTGGTATATGTGGCAAAGAAACATTGCAATCCTCAATCTTATTAACATCAACAATTTTTTTTTTAAAAAAATGCTGGATGATATCTTGAAGTAATGATGTTGCAATCTCTCACTAAATATAGAAATTGGATGATCAAGAGAAGAAGTAGAAGAAGAAATAGAAGTGATTTGGACAAGGTGAATTTCCTATATACTTGGAACTATTATTGTCTCGATCCGTAATCTACTTGGATTTTTCACGATACTTATGTGGTTTAGTTAGAGTGGGCTAGATCCCATATTGGTTGAGAATGAACTTGTGATCTACTTATATGAACCTGAACAATCCCCCCTCATGAGCTAGCTTTTTGGGGTTGAGCTAGGTCCAGATGCCATTCCTTTACATGTTTCATGTTCTCGTGTTGTTTTCACATTATATAGGACCAGGTGGTGGTGCCATTTAATTATGTCAACCGATATTCTTATAGAGCTCAGATCCATATGAGGCTCGTCCGCACAGCTGAATCTCCTAACACCTTGTCTCCTCTTGTCTTCTTGTCCACGTCATTGGCTTGAGATCCGATTGTACTATTTTCTCTTCCTCTTCCTGAGTCCCAAGGGCATCTTGTCTCTTTTCTTGCCACGAACACCTGGACGAGTTTTTCTCAATGCAATATACTCACACTAACTCAACAATCAAAGCTGTAATAGAGAAAATGAGGACTCACACAAACTACATTTTGATGTGATCTCTGTGTATAAGGTGACTTATATGTTTCTACTGATATAGGTATTGAAATGTTTGAGTTTTTTTTGTTTTTTTAATGGATTTATGATTCTTCCATGTGTATATGGATTTTTTTAAATTTAAAAGCACTAGAGGAGAGCCAAACAAAAGCGGATCTAGAATTTTGCGTGAAGTTGTGTTTTGTGACTTTTGATACAAAACATAACGTTGTTATATATTTGTTAAGAATTACCTAAGAATATATGTAGTTCAACTTTTCCCGTAAGCATAAAGGGTGTGCAAAAATCGAAACGACCGATAAACCGAATCGATAAAAGTGTTATTGGGTTAACGGTTTTATAAAAAAAATTATTGGGTTATCGGTTCGGTATTGGTTTTTAATATTGGGTTATTGGGTAAACTGATAACCCATTAAGACTAGTAATGTACTAATTTTACTTGTACATAAATATTATATACTAGGTAATTTACCCACGCTTCGCGTGGGCATAAATGATTTTTCTAAGCTTTTGAACAACCTTTCCAATAATTGACTGTTATAAGAAAAAATTTAGTAGATTTTAAAAACATTTCAACAGAAATTAAATGATTTGACATTATCACATATCTCAAGAATTGTAAATATATAATGAATGATTAAAAATATCTTCATATCTATCATTTTTATCTTTTACATAATTTATCATAATATATGTTTGATGATATAATTGTCTTGTTAAAACTTAGTGATGTTTTTATGTAGCGATTAAACACCATTTTTTTTCTATTTTTTGTACTTGAAAAATACAGAATCAGATAATTTTATTGTTAGAATAACTCCTTGTGAAAAAAAAATTATGTGAAAGTTTTCGATAATCAATATTAGTTATAAATAAGTTAAGACCGTTAAAAATGTACACCACAAAAACATAAATAATTTTTTTTGGAGACAATCTACTTGTCTGAGGTCAAACGTTCACCACTTTTCGTTATTGTTACTTTGTTACTCTACAAAAATTTATAGAAGGAGAAAAATAAATTTGAAACAACAACAAAATAATTTAGAAATTTATTCTTCATTAAACTGTTGCTCTGAAGGCCCTTCTAGATGCTTCATCAATGCAACTTTACGACTTTTTTAGAAATACGTATGTATAATTGTTGCATTATGAAAGTACAAGTAGATCAAAATGTTGGATTGTAGACTCATGTTAAATAAATATTCTCGAACATTAAAAAACTAAAAATGAGTCTAACCTAGATAACTCAAATGCTCAGCAATGACTTGGGACATGAATGACAACAAATATATGTTAATAGACATATCTTTTGTAGCTTAAGATATTACTTTTATTTAGAGCAGGTTTTGTTTCATATCCTCCAAATTAAGCTTGCCGAAAATAGTCATAGCTCACAACAAAAATATTTAGAAGAGATGAATGTGAAGGAAAAAAAGAAAAACATTAAAAGGGCGAAAGTTTTGTCCAAGTGAGATCAAGTACATACCAAACGAAAAATAATCAATACAATTTTAAGGAGACAACGAAACAATGAGAAAAAACTTATATTAAAGGGAGTAAACTATGAGATATTCAATGATGATAACAAATTATTCTAACCAAAAAAGTTCTCATGTTTTGAAATAACATACCTCAAAAAATTGATTAACACTTCAATCAACTTTCAATTCTTAAAGTACTAATAATATCCATTGATAAAATTTAGTAAAAATAGATAACAACAACATAAAACCCCAAAAATATGGGCATGCAAAGTTACTAAATGTCAAGGGATTTTATAAAGAACACAAAATTTCATCCTTGTATGTGAAGGAATGATGTTGTTGGTGGAGAAATTAAAGATTTGTAAGGGGTTTTTTTTATTGTACCTTCAACAATTCCAGTAGAGAAAACTTGCCTGAATACTCAATTAACGTTTGTTAGTTAATTTGTACTAACAAATACGTATAACAATAATTTTTCAGAAACATAAACAACAAAGTTTAAAGAATGTACTAAAAAATAACAATTAATAATATAAGCATAAATTAATGACGGTAAAAAACATACCAGGATCTGTAACAATAAAATGAAACACAATGGAAAAAATCGAGCCCACTGAATGCACAGTGCCCCATTAAGGAAATTATTAGAAGAAGAATCAGAATTATCAGAATAAGAAGAAGAAGAAGAAGAAGAAGAAGAAGAAGAAGAAGAAGAAGAAGAAGAAGAAGAAGAAGAAGAAGAAGAAGAAGAAGAAGAAGAAGAAGAAGAAGAAGAAGAAGAAGAAGAAGAAGAAGAAGAAGAAGAAGAAGAAGAAGAAGAAGAAGAAGAAGAAGAAGAAGAAGAAGAAGAAAGGAGAAGAAGAAGGAGAAGGAGAAGAAGAAGAAGGAGAAAAAGAAGAAGAAGAAGAAGAAGATGAGGAGGAGAAGGAGGAGGAGGAGGAGGAGAAGCAGAAGGAGGAGAAGGAGTAGGAGGAGAAGAAGGAGGAGGAGGAGAAGGAGAAGGAGAAGAAGGAGAAGGAGGAGAAGAAGGAGGAGAAGAAGGAGAAA
>NW_006239621.1:98191-106364 GCF_000226075.1 Solanum tuberosum | reverse complement strand
AGAAGGAGAAGGAGGAGGAGGAGGAGGAGGAGGAGAATAAGGAGGAGAAGGAGAAGGAGAAGGAGAAGGGGAAGGAGAAGTTGAAGGAGAAGGAGAAGGTGGAGAAGGAGGATGAGGAGGAGGAGGAGAAGGAGGAGGAGAAGAAGAAGAAGAAGGAGGAGGAGGAGGAGGAGAAGGAGAAGAAGAAGAAGAAGAAGAAGAAGAATAAGAAGAAGAAGAAGAAGGAGAAGAAGAAGGTCACAACCTTTCATAAAAGTCACAACTTTTCATAAAAGTCGCAACTCTTCATAAAAGTCGCAACTCTTCATAAAAGTTGCAAATTTTCATAAAAGTAACAACTTTTCTTGAAAAGGGAAGACTAGTTTTGGAAATAAAATAAATTAAAAGGGAATCCTTGTTTGTGGTGGCACCACGTAGGCGGGTCTAGGGTTCTCTTATATATATATATGATATATGATTAATCTCAATACCTTAGTAGTTACTATCTTTGTCCTTTAGCCTTCAATCACACTTCACAATTCACATTATAAAAAACGTTAAAATCTAAAGTAAGAACCTTATTCCTCTTAATTTCTCTTTGTGTTATGCTTGTATAGTTCTTTTCATGTTTGTTATTATTATTTCTATTTTATGAGTATTTGTAAAGTTACATTATTGTGTTTTCGCATCAAATTTATTAGAAAAGTCATATATTTATTTTATAAGTATTTTCTTATTGGTTAAACCGAAAACCAAACCATTAAGGACCAAAACCGATAAAAAATATCTTATTGGTTTGGTAATTGGTTTAACATATTTAAAAACCGATAAACCGAACCGATAATACATAAAACCGAACTGAACCGACCGATGCACACCCCTAGTAAGCATTGATAAAATGTTTGATGAATATCTTTGTACGTAGAAATAATTTTTTTTTTGATTATAAATGAAGTTAATGCACTTATGACGTTCTTTGTTATTTTCTATTTTGGTAAAGCCATGGGACCTAAGGAAGAGCATTACAAAAAAGAGGTCTTCGGAAAGTCCAAAAAATGATGCAATGGAAAATCAACGAATTAATTCAGAGAAAGTTCCTCTGTTTTGCCTAACCCTGCATGAATTCACTTGTTAGATTGCGATCCCATGAACTCGTCTAATGAGGAGTGAGGGAAGGCTGAAGGAGAGAAGTCGGAGCGATATGAAAAGTCAACATGAAAAGAATTCATCATCGAGAATGAAAATATTGGAGCAATTTCAATGAAAATTTATAATAAGAAGAGTGAAATTAAGCTGTCATAGGAAAATGTGCAAAAGTACAAAGGAGTTAGATAGAGAATAAGTAGACACACGTCTTATGTGACATAACACACGTAGGACATTACACATGACAAACATTGTCATTTAGGACGCAATATAGGACAAATGTGTCTATTTGTTCAATATTTTTCAAGTTTAAGTGTCTTTTTGTGCGCATCCAAAATTAGAGGGCACATATATAAGTTGAGTCCAAGTTAAATGACATGCTTGTTTATGAAAAAAAAAAGTATTATGCCATAGATTTAATGTTGTACGAGTTTTCTTTCAATCTCGATATAGCAGGAGATCAGTGCACTTAATTTTTCTCCAATCTAAAATTTAGACGGATTTGAGCAAAATATGTAACCAAAATTAATCCTTAAAATACGTTTTGAGAAAAACAAAAAGATGGCACTCCAGAAAGTGTAAAAAATAAGAAATGACAATTTGATTTTTTCTTTCAAGTTTATTTGCATTGGGAACAACTTCTGAGTTCTGATATACGTGACTAAAAGTTGATAATTCTCTGATTCATACACATTCTTTTTCTGAAACTTAACCTTGTAAAAATCAAATATCATACCACTTTTGCTTGAGGTATTATATGATTTCCAAGGCCTACTTCGGACATTTCTGATTGAATATTGTTTTGCGAAAGTTTAATCTAACTGGCTTATGCTAACTTAAACATTTTTTTTAAGGATAGGTGAACATTGATTAAAATGTAAAGGCATAATATAAAAATGTTCCTTTTTATTGACTTTAATTTGTTTTTATGCCTCCAAATTTTTTGTGTGCACAAATAGATATTGAACTAGTATAAAGTTGAACAAGTAGACATATGCGTCCTACACAACCAAATTATTTCTATGTGACGTCCTGTTGTATTATTCCACGTTATACAAATTTAAGAGCCTACTTGTGCACATTTAAAGTTGGAGGTCATATATTTCAGTTTAGACCAAGTTAAAGTGCAAATATTTATGTATTTGCCAAATTTAAATCATTTAGATTTGCATTTTTCATGTATATATGTGTTTGTATGTATGGTTGAAATGCATGTAAAAATGAGCTAAAATTTCTGTCTTTTTATTCTTAAAATTTTTACACTCAAATATACGCCAAATAAGCTTAAATTTAAAACATAAGTTCCATTTATTATCAAGAACAAAACTTTCATTTCATGGTCTATCCGGAAAGAAGCAAGTACTGACTGAGGAGGAAGTGTATTCGAGAATTTCCTGACATATATAGTAATCAATGATTTGCGAAGATTGCAATATTATTGTTGGAGTCCCATATCGTTTGTGGGATGAGAATATGGACTCCATATATGGTCTTCAGTAATATAAAGAATTAGTTGAAGATGTTAATGATATTGAGTTGGGAAATGTTCCTTTGACTCTGGTATATGCGGCAAAGAAACACTGCAATCCTCAATCTTATTAACATCATTAACTTCTTTTTTAATTATGCTGGATGATGTTGCAATCTCTCACTAAATATAGAAATTGGACAATCAAGAAAAGAAGTAGAAGAAGAAATAGGAGAGATTTGGACAAGGTGAATTTCCTATATACTTGGAACTATTATTGTCTCGATCCCTAATCTACTTTGATTTTGACGATACTTATGTGGTTTAGTTAGAGTGGGATAGATCCCATATTGGTTGGAGAATGAACTTGTGATCTACTTATATGAACCTGGACAATCCCCCCTCACGAGCTAGCTTTTTGGGGTTGAGCTAGGTCCAGATGCCCTAGCTTTACATGTTTCATGTTCTCGTGTTATTTTCACATGGTATAGGACCATGTGGTGGTGCCATTTAATAATGTCAACCGATAGTCCTATAGAGCTAAGATCCATATGAGGCTCGTCTGCACAACTGAATCTCCTAACACCTTGTCTCCTCTTATCTTATTGTCCACGTCATTGGCTTGAGATCCGATTATACTATTTTATCTTTCTCTCCCGAGTCCCGAGGGCATCTTGTCTCTTTTCTTGCCACGTACACTTGGATGAGTTTTACTGTCACGCCCTGAGCCTACACCCTGGGCAGGACTGGCACTCGAAGACCATTGCTGGCCTCAAGCGAACCCTTGGCCTGGCTTACCAACTGGGATGAATACATTGAATGTACGAGTATGCGAGTTGGAATGCTAAACACAACTTAAGCTTGAAGAGAACTGAAAGGAAAATGAAGAACTTACCTGACTCAAGTCAACTCAACATAACTGACCTCACTTCAATATAAAGCGGTTATAAACCAAGTGCAATATAAAGAAAAGTTGTTTAAAACATGATGTCAACTCTGGGCGTATGCAAAGATACACTAAAACTCTGAAATGTATGTAAAAATACAAATAACTGTGTATATAAGAATACAAATATCTTCTATGGGAGTTTCTCTTATCGACAACCATCACTTAAGAGCTATAGTGATGATACAACGATCTTCCTCATGTTGCCAACGCATTCTATACCTTGCCACATGTATAAGACCTAAACTACTAATTCGATCCACTAGTCTATGCCAAAAGGATTCATCTAAAAAGTATGACTCTTTTCTACCCATGATGACTACATGGTTTATGGGGGCTGTGGGTTCTCTGAACGCTCCCCCATATCGGTGCTCAATACTACTTCCAAAATATGATACTAGCTCTTTATGTTTAAAAACATACTTCTTATGTGATTTGAGATTAGTGCTCAAAAACTTAGCTCAAAGGCTATCTTGGAAATCAAAGTTTCCCCTCTTGCTTCATTTAGAAAGTGATTTCTCTTTTCTGAAAACTAGCCCGAAGGCCCTTTGGAAATCGAGGTTTCCTTTCTTGTTTAAGTGTGAATTTTTTAAAAACCCTTTGGGAATGCATAGTCCCCATACACTTTTGAAGAAATGGACTTCAAACTTTACTCTTTACTCAACTTGAACTTTAAGTCTTAAAACAAAGTTATAGTATTTATAAAAGACTTTTGAAAACTTTGAAGGACTTCCCTTAACTTGACTCTTGACTTTTGACCTTAACTGCTCTTGACTTGACTCTTAATTGGTCCTTGAATTGAATTATGGATTCAAGGATTGTGATTTGTGATTGGAAAGATCTCATGATGTTTAGGAATGATTTTAGATAGCTAAACATGAGAAAAGAACAAAAATCAATATTTAAGGGTGGGTCCGCGATGCGGAGAAGCATTTAAAATTTAGTTTCGAAAATGACTTTTGAGGCAGAAGACTCCGTGACATGAAACGAAAATTCCCAATTCTGGGAACCAGCTTCTCGACGCGCCACCACCACTAGATTTCGTTCTACGAAATTTCTTCTTCGTTTTCCAGCCCCAATTCACTCAAACTCGGTTCTTTTTCTTAAATTACTTTTAGATATAGATACCCAGCAAATGTACCTAAGAAACTAACTCGAATAGACTCTATAATACGACGTAACGATTTCAGAAACTTCCCAACTCAGTCAAATTTAAGAACAATATATGAATTCAAGCATAAATATCAAGATAATCAATATTCAAACTTCTTTAGGACGAATCCAACTGAAATAAATATGCTTGGCACGTGGGAGAATGATCCTAACATTATGGAAGCCTCACATACCTGGTAGGAATAAACCCTTAGCGAAAATCCCAACTATCTTGATCGATCTTAATGAATCTTCCCCTTTCTACTTCTTCTTTTCTCTTCTCCTTAGCCTTAGCGTGAAATTTCAAATTCTAAAACTGACTAAAATCTGATTTGACCCATATTAAACTCCTAAAAACGGATTAAAATAATAAGGCCATGAAAAGACTAAAATACCCTTTAAAAATCCGAATTGGACATTTCCTTAATCCAATAGCCCATCTTCCAAAGGTCATAACTTACTCATACAAACTCGGAATCGCTCAAACTTGGCGGCGTTGGAAAGATCATTCCAAGATATTTCCAACCATATCTGGATCTACACTTAACTCATCCTGAGCTAGGAGTTATGGTCATTTAAAGTTGACCAAAAACTCACTTTTCCTAATTTAAACAATTTTCCAGATTGTTCATTCTTTCCAAAAATGACTATTTCCAGTTCTTAGCTTCTTCCTAGCTATTTCAATTTGCGAGATGTTACATTTACTCAATGCAATATACTCACACACACTCAACAGTCAAAGCTGCAATAGAGAAAATGAAGAGTCAATATTCTAGGTAACTTTTCAGTTTCTTGATTTTTTCTTCAGTTCTTTATTTGGTGTCCAACTACATTTTGATGTAATCTCTCTATAAAAGGTGAGTTATATGTCTCTACCGATATAGGTATTGAAATGTTTGAACTTTTTTTTAATGGATTTACGATTTTTCAAATTTAAAAGCACTAAAGGAGACCTAAACAAAAGTGGATCTAGAATTTTGTGCGAGGTTGTGTTTTGTGACAATTGATATAAAACTTAACATTGTTATACGTTTGTAAAGATTTACATAAGAATATATGTAGTTCACATTGCCTTGTACGCATTGATAAAATGTTTGATGAATATTCTTTATATATGTAGATTTTTTTTTTAAATTATAAATGAAGTTATTGTATTATGACCTAAGGAAGATCATTACAAAAAAGTGGTCATTGGAAAGTCCTAAAAGATGATGCGAATGGAATATCAACCAATCAATTCGGAGAAAGTTCATCTGTTCTACCTATCCCTGCATGGATTTACTTGTTGGACTGCGATCCCATGAACTCGTCTAATGAGGAGGAAGGGAAGGTCGAAGGAGAGAAGTCGGAGAGATATGAAAAGTCAACATGAAAAGAAAATCATCATCGAGACTGGAGCAATTTCAATGAAAAATTTACAATAAGAACAATGAAACTAAGCTCCCATAGGAAAATGTGAAAAAGTACAAGTGAGTTAGATAGAGAATATGTAGACACAGATGTCTTATGTAACATTAACATAATACACATAGGACACTACATATGACAAAAAAAATGTCATGTAGGATGCCATATAGGACGAATGTGTCTATTTGTTTATTTTTTTTCAAGTTTAAGTATCTTTTTGTCTGCATTCAAAACTAGAGGGCATAGATATAAGTTGAGTTCAAGTTAAATGACATATTTATGTATTATATGCCATAGATTTAATGTTGTCCGAGTTTTCTTTCAATCTCGACATAGCAGGATATCAGTGCACTGGATTTTTCTCATTTTACTTATAGAACATGGTAACTTTTCTATGCTTGATTCTGAATATGAGGGTCAAACTTATTAATGCATGCTGTAAATTTATTTGTAAAATCATCTATCTTTTGATCTTTTTAAACATATTTATAAATTATAATTTTTTTTATGATAAGCCATAATAATTATCAATTCAAATAAAAATAAATAAATTACTCATTAGTCATTATAGTTCTCTAGATAATAATTAAAGACACATAAATTCAAAAGAAAGAAGTAATCTCCATTACTTTGTAATTTGTAACCGGGTCAATTTGGGAAACAACCTTAGTAATCAATCTGAAATTTAGACGGATTTGAGCCAAATATGTAACCAAAATTAATCCTTAAAATACCTTTTCAGAAAAACAAAAAAACATGGGTTGAGAATTCTCGTTTGATTCATGCATTTTTTTCAATTGTGACCTTGTACAAACCAAATATCATACCACTTTGTTTGAGGTTTTATATGACTTGCCAGGGCTTACTTTGGACATTTCTGATTGAGTATTGTTTTACTAATGTTTTATCTAAGTGGCTTATGCTAACTTAAACATTTTTTCAAGGACACGTAAACATTGATTAAAATTTAAAGGGATAATAGAAAAATGTTCCTTTTCATTTGACTTTAATTTGTATTTATGCCTCCGAATTTTTAGTGTGCACAAATAGACATTAAACTAGTATAAAGTTGAACAAGTAGACATATGCATCCTACACGACCAAATTATTTCTATGTGACGTCCTATGTGTATTATTCCACGTATTATGCACATGTCTACTTGTTCAATTTTATACAAATTTAAGAGCCTACTTGTACACATTCAAAATTAGAGGTCATAAATTTCAGTTGAGACTAGTTAATGTGAAAATTTATGTATTTTGCCAAATTTAAATCATATAGATTTACTTTGTTCATGTATATATATGTACTTGTCATGTATGGTTGAAATGCATGTAAAAATGAGCTAAAATTTTCGTCATGTTTGTCTGAATGTCTTTTTGTTCTTCAAATTATAACACTCAAATACCAAATACGCTTAGATTTAACATATAAGTTCCATATTATATCAAGAACAAAACTTTCCTTTCATGCTCTAGCCTTTCTCGTAGATCTGTAAAGAACCAAGTACCGATTGAGGAGGAAAGTGTATTCGAGAATTTCCTGGGCATATATAGTAATCAATGATTTGCGTAGATTGCAACATTATTGTTGGAGTCCCACATCGTTTGTGGGATGAGAATATGGACTCCTTATATGGTCTTCGGTAATATAAAGAATTAGGTGAAGATGTTTACGAGACTGAGTCGGGAAATGTTGCTTTTGTCACGCCCCGAGCCTATACCCTGGGTGAGACCGGCACTCGGAGACCATTGCTGACCCCGAGCGAACCCTTGGCCTGACTTTCTTAACACAACGGAAACTTAACTCAACAGCACAACTCAATGCAACGAAAGGTTATAAAACAACTAACTAATAAAATCTGGCCAAAAAGGCAACTCGAGTCTCAAAATAGAATATTTACATATATACATAGATGAGAGACTCAAAACCAACTGACTGACTGTCTATGGAGCCTCTATAATACTAAGATGGCTGTTGGGACAGACCCCGCAACATCCAGGTAGAACAAAACTACAAACACAAAATAACAGAGTCCTCCGGAATGCAAAGAGGCTCACCACTGACTCTGAAG
>NW_006239621.1:96368-96573 GCF_000226075.1 Solanum tuberosum | reverse complement strand
GACTTGCTTCTTAACTCTTGAACTTAACTCTTAACTTCATTTGACTTCTAACTTCACTTAACTCTTAACTTCACTTGACTTCTAACTTCACTTGAATTGGAAACTAACTCTCCTTGAATTGGATTATGAATTGAAGGTGTTTGATTACATGTTACGGATGAGTTCTTGACTTTTAGAAGTACCTTGGAGTGTTGGAAACAACTAG
>NW_006239621.1:82418-96302 GCF_000226075.1 Solanum tuberosum | reverse complement strand
GTCCTTGGCGCTCTGCAAGGCGCAGAGCGCCAGCCCTAAAACTTCAGAGGTGAGTATGGGGCGCTTTGGCAGGCGCATCGCGCCAGGCCCCCAACCCAGAAATTTCAGCAAGTTCATTTTCTCGTTTTCTCACCCTATTTCGCCTAAAATCGAATGGTTTCTTCCCCAATCACTTAGAATCATTAAAAACCCTCAATATACACTAGATTCAACTCATAATTCCATCCGGGAACATGCACCAAACCAACAAGAAACTTCAACAACACAACTACAAACTTCAACCAACACAACCACAAACTTCAACCAACACAACCACAAACTTCAACAAGAACAAATTCAACAACACCACCAATCTTTTCTTGAAAATAAAAGGAGTGTGGTGTGTGGGGGAAAAGATCAATCCAACACTATGAACTCACATACCTTAATAGGGATCACCCCGGACGAAATCCACGACGATCTCTACGAACCTTGCTTCTTCTTCTCCTTCTCCTCTTCTTCTCCTCTTCTCTCAAGAACCCTAACCCTCACTCTCACTCTTTAAATTAAGGAAGAACTGATAAAAAAAATCAGTCTAACACACTAATATAACCAAAAGAATTGGTTAGGGAAAAGACCAAAATGCCCTTAAAATTTCCGGACGGATTTCCCTGCCAACTGCCCAACTTCAAAAGGGCATACCTCACTCATACGAACTCGGAATCGAGCAAACTTGGTGGCGTTGGAAAGATAATTCCACCGACTTTCCAAAAGAATCTAGAACAACACCTAAATCATCTTCAGATAGGAGTTCTGACCGTTCAAAGTTGGCCAAAAACTCACCTTTTTCCCATACTTAGCCAAATTTCCAGATTTCCAAATTCTTTCCAAAATGACTAATTCAATTTTTTTTTTTAAGCTTCTTCCTAGCTATCAACTTGCAAGATGTCATAGCTTTGACTCTGGTATATGAGGCAACGGAACACTGCCATCCTCAGTCCTTACATGTCTTCATCTTTTTTTTTTTTGTAATAATTTATATTTTACATATTTATAAATAATATAAAAATAATGATAAGCCATAATAATTCTCAATTAAAATAAAACTAAAAACAATTCTCATTAGTCATTATAGATTACATTAATATTTGGATTCTCAAAACAAGTAATGAATTGTTTGATTTCGATAATTTTGTTATTATCAGTTGGTTGCTATTGTGGTCTGTGACGGTTATTAGTTGCATAGATGATTTGCTAATTGTGGGATGATAATTGTTCATGAAATAATTGTTATAAATTTATTTTATTTAGGATTTATTATGTTTGGTGAACAAATTTTGATTTCAAAGTTACTCTGTTATTGTTGCTAGCAAGTTTTATTGTTGTTGAATGTTACTTTTCTCTCCATTACTTTGTTATGTCATTATTTAATATTTTTCTGCCAGTTTCAGGTGTTAGTATTTATATATATTTTGGCATTAGTGTTCTTATTAACTAGTTTCATATATAAAAATAAAAAAATGTTGCGCGTTAAAGTTGGCCGATGAATAAATTACCGTCGATTTCCAAGGCCTCTCATGTTCATAAGACGGATTTTATTTTCAAGTTATTATTTTATTCATATTTATTCATTACTAACACTTTTACTAAATGTTTTTAGAGGTACCCAGGAGTTGCTTCCCATTGAAGCTATTCGAGAGGAGTTTGAATTATATTTTCTATTCATTATTGGCCATATTGTTAACGACAGGCAAACATTAGGTCGTTTATTATATTTTCTATTCAATATTGTGCTATTCTATCAGAATATGTTTATAATACTGGATGATATCTTGAGGTACTGAAGCTGCAATCTCTCACGAAATATATAAATTGGACGATCAAGAGAAGAAGTAGAAGAAGAAATAGGAGATACTTGGACAAAGTTAATTTCCTATATACTTGGAACTATTATTGTCCCGATCCCTAATTTACTTGGAGTTTCACGATACTTATGTGGTTTTGTTAGAGTGGGATAGATTCCACATTGGTTGGAGAATGAATTGATGGTCTGCTTAGATGGACTTGAGCCATCATCCCCTCACGAGCTAGCTTTTTGGGGGTTGCGCGTTAGGCTCAAGTGCCATATCTTTACATGTTTCATGTTCTCGTTCTGTTTTCATGTGATATAGGACCATGTGGTGGTGCCATTTAATAATGTCAACCGATATTCCTATAGAGCTCAGATCCATATGAGGCTCATCCACGCAACTCAATTTCCAAACACCTTGTCTTCTTGTCCATGTCATTGGCTTGAGATCTGGTTGTACTATTTTCTCATCCTCTCCCGAGTTCCAAGGGCATCTTATCTCTTTTCTTGCCACGTACTCCTAGAAGTCTGGCTTCGATCTCATTTTACATGTTAGTGGTTATGAAAAATATTATATTGGACATGGACATACTAGTGGATGTTTTTGTCTATTTAATTATGTTCGATCCAAAAACATTCCTTTCCAGCTCTAGCCTTTCTTGTAGATCTGGAAAGAAGCAAGCACCGATTGAGGAAGAAAGTGTATTCGAGAATTTCCTGGACATATATAGTAATCAATGATTTGCGAAGATTGCAACATTATTTTTGGAATCCCAAATCGTTTGTGGGATGAGAATATGGACTCCTTATATGGTCTTCGGTAATATAAAGAATTAGCTGAAGATGTTTACGAGACTGAGTCCGGAAATGTTGCTTTGACTCTGGTATATGAGGCAAAGGAACACTGCCATCCTCAGTCCTTACATGTCTTCATCTTCTTTTTTTTTGTAATAATTTATTGTTTACGTATTTATAAATTATATAAAAATAATGATAAGCCATAATAATTCTCAATTCAAATAAAACTAAAAATAATTCTCATTAGTCATTATAGATTACATTAATATTTGGATTCTCAAAACAAGTAACGAATTGTTTGATTTCGATAATTTTGTTAATATCAGTTGGTTGTTATTGTGGTCTGTGACGGTTAATAGTTGCATAGATGATTTGCAAATTGTGGGATGATAATTGTTCCAGAAATAATTGTTACAAATTTATTTTATTTAGGATTTATTATGTTTGGTGAATAAATTTTGATTTCAAAGTTACTCTGTTATTGTTGCTATAAAGTTTTATTGTTGTTGAATGTTACTTTTCTCTCCATTATTTTGTTATGTCATTATTTAATATTTTTCTGCCAGTTTCAGGTGTTAGTATTTATATATATTTTGGCACAAGTGTTCTTATTAACTAGTTTCATACATAAAAATAAAAAAATAGTTGCGCGTTAAAAATTGGCCGATGAATAAATTACCATCGATTTCCAAGGCCTCTCATGTTCATAAGACGGATTTTATTTTCAAGTTATTATTTTATTCATATTTATTCATTATTAACACTTTTACTAAATGTTTTTAGAGGTACCCAGGAGTCGCTTCCCATTGAAGCTATTCGAGAGGAGTTTGAATTATATTTTCTATTCATTATTGGGCATATTGTTAAAGACAGGAAAACATTAGGTCGTTTATTATATTTTCTATTCATTATTGTGCTATTCTATCAAAATATGTGCTATTCTATCAGAATATGTTTATAATACTGGAAGATATCTTGAGGTACCGAAGTTGCAATCTCTCAGGAAATATATAAATGGGACGATCAAGAGAAGAAGTAGAAGAAGAAATAGGAGATACTTGGACAAAGTTAATTTCCTATATACTTGGAACTATTATTGTCCCGATCCCTAATTTACTTGGAGTTTCACGATACTTATGTGGTTTTGTTAGAGTGGGATAGATTCCACATTGGTTGGAGAATGAATTGATGGTCTGCTTATATGGACTTGAGCCATCATCCCCTCACGAGCTAGCTTTTTTGGGGTTGCGCGTTAGGCTCAAGTGCCATATATTTACATGTTTCATGTTCTCGTTCTGTTTTCATGTGATATAGGACCATGTGGTGGTGCCATTTAATAATGTCAACCGATATTCCTATAGAGCTCAGATCCATATGAGGCTCATCCGCGCAACTTAATCTCCTAACACCTTGTTTTCTTGTCCACGTCATTGGCTTGAGATCTGGTTGTACTATTTTCTCATCCTCTCCCGAGTTCCGAGGGCATCTTATCTCTTTTCTTGCCACGTACTCCTAGAATTCTGGCTTCAATCTCATTTTACATGTTAGTGGTTATGAAAAATATTATATTGGACATGGACATACTAGTGGAAGTTTTTGTCTATTTAATTATGTTCAATCCAAAAACTTTCCTTTCGTGCTCTAGCCTTTCTTGTAGATCTGGAAAGAAGCAAGCACCGATTGAGGAGGAAAGTTTATTCGAGAATTTCTTGGACACTTATAGTAATCAATGATTTGCGAAGATTGCAACATTATTGTTGGAGTCCCACATCGTTTGTGGGATGAGAATATGGACTCCTTATATGGTCTTCGGTAATATAAAGAATTAGGTGAAGATGTTTACGAGACTGAGTCGGGAAATGTTGCTTTGACTCTAGTATATGAGGCAAAGGAACACTGCCATCCTCAGTCCTTACATGTCTTCATCTTTTTTTTTTAATAATTTATTTTTTACATATTTATAAATTATATAAAAATAACGATAAGCCATAATAATTCTCAATTCAAATAAAAACTAAAAAAATATTCTCATTAGTCATTATAGATTACATTAATATTTGGATTCTCAAAACAAGTAACGAATTGTATGATTTCGATAATTTTGTTATTATCAGTTGGTTGCTATTGTGGTCTGTTATGGTTATTAGTTGCATAGATGATTTGCTAATTGTGGGATGATAATTGTTCATGAAATAATTGTTATAAATTTATAATTGTGGGATGATAATTGTTCCAGAAATAATTGTTACAAATTTATTTTATTTAGGATTTATTATGTTTGGTGAACAAATTTTGATTTCAAAGTTACTCTGTTATTGTTGCTAGCAAGTTTTATTGTTGTTGAATGTTACTTTTCTCTCCATTATTTTGTTATGTCATTATTTAATATTTTTCTGCCAGTTTCAGGTGTTAGTATTTATATATATTTTGGCACAAGTGTTCTTATTAACTAGTTTCATACATAAAAATAAAAAAAATGTTGCGCGTTAAAATTGGCCGATGAAGAAATTACCGTCGATTTCCAAGGCCTCTCATGTTCATAAAACGGATTTTATTTTCAAGTTATTATTTTGTTCATATTTATTCATTACTAACACTTTTATTAAATGTTTTTAGAGGTACTCAGGAGTCGCTTCCCATTGAAGCTATTCGAGAGGAGTTTGAATTATATTTTCTATTCATTATTGGGCATATTGTTAACGACAGGCAAACATTAGGTCGTTTATTATATTTTCTATTCTTTATTGGGCTATTCTATCAAAATATGTGCTATTCTATCAAAATATGTTTATAATACTGGATGATATCTTGAGGTACCGAAGTTGCAATCTCTCACGAAATATATAAATTGGACGATCAAGAGAAGAGGTAGAAGAAGAAATAGGAGATACTTGGACAAAGTGAATTTCCTATATACTTGGAACTATTATTGTCCCGATCCCTAATCTTGTTGGAGTTTCATGATACTTATGTGGTTTTGTTAGAGTGGGATAGATTCCACATTGGTTGGAAAAAGAATTGATGTTCTGCTTATATGGACTTGAGCCATCATCCCCTCACGAGCTAGCTTTTTGGGGGTTGCGCGTTAGGCTCAAGTGTCATATCTTTACATGTTTCATGTTCTCTTTCTGTGTTCATGTGATATAAGAACATGTGGTGGTGCCATTTAATAATGTCAACCGATATTCCTATAGAGCTCAGATCCATATGAGGCTCATCCGTGCAACTGTATCTCCTAACACCTTGTCTTCTTGTCTACGTCATTGGCTTGAGATCTGAAAGTCATTGTACCAAAATTAACCAACCAATGTCACGACCCAGACCGCTGTGATTGACACCCACACTAACCCCCCGGTGGGAGGACCACTACTACAACCCGACTAAGCAACTTAAGGAAACTGAACCATTTAAAGATATAGAAGCAAGTCTAAATGACGAGTTCCCATAAACTCCGAAAGTCTAACAAACAACTATCGTGGAAATTCAACCCCTAGAACTGAAAGTCATTGTACCAAAACTCTACTAATCAACAGGTCTAAGAAAAAGGGGTGCAACCCCGAAAACTAAATATAAGCAAAGTCTATACATATAGTCTAAGTCCGAAAATAGTGAACTAAATTAATGATGGATCCATGACAGCATGAAAGAACTGGCTCACCCTTGAATCCGGTCTCGGTCAATGATATCCTAACTGAGGTCTGTTAATAGCCGCCTGAAGATGCCCTGTACTCAACAAAGAAAGAGCAAGTGTTGTATCACTACACGAAACCACGATGTACTGGTAGGATCACGCGGCTACTCCAGTCAGCGAAATATAAGCAAGTCATTACAACACAATAAACACACATATACAAAATGCATAATTCAATCATCATTTTAGGAGCAACAAACAATTTCTCAATAACCATGACATGTAAATATAAATGTAACAATCACAAGTGGTTCTCTCATGGAACCCACATCCAAACGGTTAGTGTGTCAGAACGTGACACCCGATCCAATATGCATGTGTTGAAACATGACACACAGTTCAATATATATGTGTTGGAATGTGACACCCGGTCCAATATATGTGTTGGAACGTGACACCGGATCCAGTCAGCACAACCATAGTCACAATTACACCCATAATGAGCAATGCACATAGTCACATAGTCAAGTAACAAGTTCATGGCATGTAATTGTTCATACTTAATCATTTCCTTAGATTCGATTCATGTTTGCCTATTCACATACATGCATGCTTACAATGGAGCAATTAACAGGCATAGATAACACAACAGGAGGTTGAACTATCACCTACCTCGAAACCAAGCCTGAATACTCCTAAGACACTTGAGCCTTCCTTTTTCGGAGTCTTGCAACTTATTCTTGGTCTAAAACAATTTATTAATGCAAGAATCAATAAACGAGGCCTAATTTACCCGGATTATATCAAAATATAAACCCAAGGCCAAACCCATGATCCTAGTGCTCAACTAGGGATTTTCCCATCATTACCTTCAGGCCAAAACCCTTTCCCAACGATAATTAATGAGGATTCTAAGTTCTAAGAATCTAAATACAGATTATGGAAGTAATTAACTTACCTTTAGCGCGAGAATTTGAGGGAATCACATAAGAAACTGCCCTGGGTCGTCCCTTAGCTCTTAAGAACGAAGTTTTGTAGAAAATAACATTTTTGGGATTTTCCCTTAATTTAAGTCGCGATTGTCCCGCCACAGCGGGACCCATCCCGCTATAGCGTCCCCTCCCTGGCGGAATTAACCCCGCCCTGGCGGCTTGCACAAAGACAGAAACTCGGAATTTGAGTTCCAAGCTCCCATTTTGCAACACATCTTCAACCCTTGACATTCTAAAACTACCCTTTCACGCCAAGATCAGTTTCAGGAGTTTTACTTGCCCGAATTTGATTCCGAAAAGACGTACTGGCTCCTTATCGTCTTGGCTATCCACTCACATGATCAAACTCATAATTAGATCCACCATACATTACCGGATTTCCCTAGAACTCACCTGACTCAGATTTCGTCCAAGTCTGGCCTAGGCTAGAAATTTCCAAGTTACTACACATAAGTTTTCTAGCCTAAATTCCTTCCCCATTGGCTTTTCCATAACGACGGGAACATGTCGTTACTACCAAAGAGACAAAAGATAAAAAATAAGGAGAATGAAAATAAAATAATTATCACATATGTCTCAAAATAGGTTTTTATAAGTGTGATTTTGAAGAGTTATAAATATATATATTAAATATTTTGAAGGTTATGAATATGAAAGGTTAGAAGTTATAGACATTACTAAATTGATTAAAAGTTTTTATGTAATTGAAGAGGTATGAATTAAAGAGATGATTTTATAAAAAAATAGAACAAAATGTCAAAAAAACCACAAAAAAGATAATAGGATCCTTGGCCATTGACAGGTGCCACATCACTTCTTCTTTTTTATATAGCTTTATATATATAGATAGATTTTCTAATTGTGGGATGATAATTATTCCAGAAATAATTGTTATAAATTTATTTTATTTTAGGATTTATTATGTTTGGTGAACAAATTTTGATTTCAAAGTTACCCTGTTATTGTTGCTATCAAGTTTTATTGTTATTGAATGTTACTTTTCTCTCCATTATTTTTATATGTCATTATTTAATATGTTGCTATCAATTCCTTTCGAATTATATCTCTATATTATTTTTATCTCCTCCTCATTTTGAAAAAAATGAATTCAACTGGGACCCACAGTTGTGGATTTCGAAGGAGGCGTAATACTCTAATTTTCTTTCGTATTTAATTAGTTTGTAGAGTGCCAAGTAACTTCAGTATGTCGTTCAATTGCAACATTCTGGATATGGCTCGAATCTATTCATTTATATTTGACAAAGAAGAGCAGAAACATAACAAATAAGAGGGGAAGATTGGACAAAGGTGAATATTCTGTCAAAATCATATCATATCATATATATATATATATATATAAGAACCCTAGGCCCGCCTACGTGGCGCCACCACAAAGGAGAATTCTCTTTTAATTTATTTATTTCCAAAACTAGCCTTCCCCTTTCATGAAAAATTATGACTTTTATGAAAAGTTGGGACTTTTATGAAAAGTTGTGACTTTTATGAAGAGTTGTGACTTTTATGAAGAGTTGTGACTTTAATGAAGAGTTGTTACTTTAATGAAGAGTTGTTACTTTAATGAAAGGTTGTGACCAATTCGAAAGGTTGCAACTTTTCCAAATAGTTGTATCCTTTCCGAGAAGGCACAATAAACATTTGTTCACACTACCCTTTGTTGTCTATAAATAGAGATATTTCCTCTCATTTTAAAACAACGAAAATTCTTAACCTCCTCTTCTTCTTCTTCTGCACAATTAAATATTCGTGTACTATGCTCCCGTTGAGTGGCTCAGCGACACCATTGCTTATGTTACAGATCCTGGTATGTATTTTTACAGTCATTAATTTATGCTTATGTTATTAAGGATATATGATAAGATGATATAATTTTCATTTTCCTTTACATTATTAATGTTTGTTACAATGTAATCTTTTATGTAAGATAATATAGTGTTTTAGTTTTAATGACTGATAGGTTTCAAGTATTATTTTATAAATTTCGTGATATTCACGCGGGTAATTTTACTAGTATGTTTATAATACTGGATTAAATCTTGAGGTACCGAAGTTGCAATCTCTCACTAAATATATAAATTGGAAGATCAAGAGAAGAACCAGAAGAAAAAATAGGAGATACTTGGACAAATTGAATTTCCTATATACTTGGAACTATTATTGTCCCGATCCCTAATCTACTTGGAGTTTCACGATACTTATGTGGTTTTGTTAGAGTGGGCTAGATTCCACATTGGTAGGAGAATGAATTGATGGTCTGCTTATATGGACTGGAGAAATCATCCCCTCACGAGATAGCTTTTAGGGGATTACACGTTAGGCTCAAGTGCCATATATTTACATGTTTCATCTTCTCGTTCAGTTTTCACGTGATATAGGACCATGTTGTGGTGCCATTTAATAATGTCAACCGATTTTTCTATAGAGCTCAGATCCATATGAGGCTCATCCGCGCAGCTGAATCTCCTAAGACCTTATTTCCCCTTGTTTTCTTGTCCACATCATTGGCTTGAGATCCGGTTGTACCATTTTATCTTCCTCTCCCAAGACCCGAGGGCATCTTATCTCTTTTCTTTCCACGTACTCCTAGAAGTTTGGCTTCTCATTTTACATGTTAGTGGTTACAAAAAATATTATATTGGACGTGGACATACTAGTGGAAGTTTTTGTCTATTTAATTATGTTCGATCCAAAAACTTTCCTTTAGAGCGCTAGCCTTTCTTGTAGATTTGGAAAGAAGCAAGCACCGATTTAGGAGGAAAGTGTATTCGAGAATTTCCTGGACATATATAGTAATCAATGAAATGCGAAGATTGCAACATTATTGTTGGAGTCCCAAATCGTTTGTGGGATGGGAACATTGTCTCTTTATATGGTCTTCAATAATATAAAGAATTAGTTGAAGATGTAAATGAGATTGAGTTGGGAAATGTTCCTTTGACTCTGGTATATGAGACGAAGGAACACAACCATCCCCAGTCCCTTAAATGTTCCTTTTCTTGAAAGTTTATTTGCATGGGGAACAACTTTTCAATTCTGACGTACGCTACTAGCAGTTGAAAATTCTCGTTTGATTCACATATGTTTTTTGAATTGTGACCTTGTAAAAATATAATATCACACCACTTTGCTTGAGGTTTTATATTACTTGGTAAGGCCTGTTTTGGACATTTCTGATTGAATATTGTTTTACAAAAGTTTTATCTAACTGGCTTATGTTAACTTAAACATTTTTTTAAGGACATATAAACATTGATTAAAATTTAAAGGCATAATAGATAAATGTTCCTTTTAATTTGTTTTTAATTTGCATTATGCCTTCGGATTTTTGGTGTGCACAAATAGACACTAAATTATTATAAAGTTGAATAAGTAGACATATGCGTCCTACATGACCAAATTATTTCTACATGACGTCCTATGTGTATTATACTACGTAGGACGCATATGTCTACTCGTTAAATTTTATACAAATTTAAGTGCCTACTTGTGCACATTCAAAGTTGGAGGTCTTAGATTTCAGTTAAGACCAAATTAAAGTGCAAATTTATGTATTTTGCCAAATTTAAATCACATAGATTTGCATTTTTCAAGTATATATCTGCTTTACTCATGTATGGGTGAAATCCATGTAAAATTGAGCTAAAATTTCAGTCACGTTTGTCTGAATGTCTTTTTGTTCTCCAAATACTAACACTCAAATATACGCCAAATAAGTTAAAATTTAAAACATAAGTTCCATATATTATCAAGAACAAAACTTTCCTTTCATGCCCTAGCCTTTCTTGTAGATCTAGAAAGAAGCAAGTACCGACTGAGGAGGAAAGTGTATTCGAGAATTTTATTAGACATGTATAGTAATTAATGATTTGCGAAAATTGCATTGTTGGAGTCCCACATCATCTGTGCGATGGGAATATGGACTCCTTATATTGTCTTCGGTAATATGAAGAATTAGGTGAAGATGCAAAGGAGATTGAGTCGAAAAATGTTCCTTTGACTCTGGTATATGCGGCAAAGAAACACTGCCATCCTCAATTTTCTTATCATCAACATCATTTCTTTTTAATAATGCTGGATGATATCTTGAAGTAACCATGTTGCAATATCTTACTAATTATAGAAATTGGACGATCAAGAGAAGAAGTAGAAGAAGAAATAGGAGATAGTTGGACAAGGTGAATTTCCTATATACTTGGAACTATTATTGTCTCGATCCCTAATCTACTTGGAGTTTCACGATATTTATGTGGTTTAGTTAGAGTAGGCTAGATCCCATATTGGTTGGAGAATGAACTGGTGATCTACTTATATGAACCTGGACAATCCCCCTCATGAGCTAACTTTTTGGGGTTGAGCTAGGTCCAAATAGCCATAGCTTTACATGTTTCATGTTCTCATGTTGTTTTCACGTGATATAGGACCACGTGGTGGTTCCATTTAATAATGTCAACCGATATTCCTATAGAGCTCAGATCCATATGAGGCTCGTCCGTACAGTTGAGACTCCTAACACCTTGTCTCCTCTTGTCTTCTTGTCCACGTCATTGGCTTGAGATCCGGTTGTACTATTTTAATTTCTCTTTCTCTTTTGAGTCCTGAGGGCAACTTGTCTCTTTTCTTTTACTCAATGCAATATACTCACACAAACTCAACAATCAAAGTTGAAATAGAGAAAATGAAGAGTCAACATTCTAGGTAACTTTTCAATTTCTTGATTTTTGTCTTCAGTTCTTTCTTTGGTGTCCAACTACATTTTGATGTGATCTCTCTGTAAAAGTTGAGTGATATGTCTCTACTGATATAATCATTGAAATGTTTGATCTTTTTTTATGGATTTATGATTTTTCCACGTGTATATGGATTTTTTTTAAATTTAAAAGCACTAGAGGAGATCCAAACAAAAGCGGATCTAGATTTTGTGTGAGGTTGTGTTTTGTGACTATTGGTACAAAACTTAATGCTGTTATATATTTGTACATAATTACCTTAAGAATATATATAGTTCAACTTTCTTGTAAGCATTGATAAAATGTTTGATGAATATCTTTATACGTAGAAATATATATATTTTTTATTATAAATGAAGTTAATGCACTTATGACGTTCTTTGTTGTTTTCTTTTTTGGTAAATCCATGGGACCTAAGGAAGAGCATTACAAAAAAGAGGTCATCGGAAAGTCCTAAAATGATGCAAATGGAAAATCAACCAATCAATTCAGAGAAAGTTCCTCTATTTTTCCTAATCCTTGATGAATTCACTTGTTAGATTGCGATCCCATGAACTCGTCTAATGAGGAGTAAGGGAAGGTTGAAGGAGAGAAATCGGAGCGATATGAAAAGTCAACATGAAAAGAAATCATCATTGAGAATGAAAAGACTGGATCAATTTCAATGAAAATTTATAATAAGAAGAATGAAATTAAGCTGACATAGGAAAATGTAAAAAAGTACAAAGGAGTTAGATAGAGAATAAGTAGACACACGTCTTATGTGATATAACACACGTAGGACATTACATATGACAAAAATTGTCATTTAGGACGCAATATAGGACAAATGTGTCTATTTGTTCAATTTTTTTCAAGTTTAAGTGTCTTTTTGTGCGCATCCAATATTAGAAGGCATAGATATAAGTTGAGTCCAAGTTAAATGACATGCATGTTTATGTATTATGCCATAGATTTAATGTTGTACGAGTTTTCTTTTAATCTCGATATAGTAGGAGATCAGTGCACTTAATTTTTCTCATTTTTTTATTTATAGAACATGGTAACTTTTTTTTAAAACTTATTTATAAATTTTTTAAAAATTATGATAAGCCATAAATATTATCAAGTCAAATAACAATATAAAATTACTCATTAGTCATTATAGCTCGTGGAATGGTCTTTCCAACGCCACCGAGTTTGCTCGATTCCGAGTTCGTATGAGTGAGTTATGCCGTTTGAAAGTTGGGCAGTTGACAGGGAATCCGTTCGGAATTTTTAAGGGCATTTTGGTCTTTTCCTTAGCCATTTCTTTTGAGGTTATATTGATTGTGTTAGGCTTATTGTGGATCATTTTAGTTCCATTTTAAAAGAGTTAGAGTTAGGGTTCTTGAGGAGAAGAGAGAAAGAAGAGAAGAAAAAGAGGAGATCAAGGAGTTTCCGTCAAGGATCATCGTGGAAATCGTCGGGGGTGATCCCTACTAGGTATGTGAGTAGTTAGTGTGGGTTTATCCCTTCCCCCCACACACCTATCCCCTTTTATTTATTGAGAAAGGATTGGTTAGGTTGTTGAAGTTGTTGGGTTGTGTTGGTATTGTTGTTGATTGTGATGTTGAGATTCTTGTTGATTTGGGACTTGTTTCCGGTTGTGTTTTGAGTTGTAATCCATGGTATGTTGAGGGATATGATTATCCTTAGTGTTTGGGGTTGAAGCCCTTGAACCAAGGGTGGTTTAGAGTTGGCAAAACAAGGGAGAAAAGTCGAGTTTTCTGGGCGAGGGGTTGGCGTGTCGCGCCTGCCAGCGCGCCTCAAAAGGTGTTCTGAATTTTTCCCCTTGGGGCGCCGCGCCTAGCAGACCACCAGAAGTACCCTCCTGAATTTCAAGGGCTGGCGCTCCGCGCCTTGCAGAGC
>NW_006239621.1:76016-80812 GCF_000226075.1 Solanum tuberosum | reverse complement strand
TGGTCTCCGAGTGCCGGTCTCGCCCAGGGTGTAGGCTCGGGGCATGACAGTAAACTTGTATGAATACTCAATTAACGTTTGTTAATTAATTTGTACTAACAAATACATATAACAATAATTTTTCAGAAACATAAACAACAAAGTTTAAAGAATGTACTCAAAAATAACAATTAATAATATAAGCAAAATTAATGACGATAAAAAAACATACCAGGATTTGTAACAATAAAATGAAACACAATGGAAAAAATTGAGCCCACTGAATGCATAGTTCCCCCTTAAGGAAATTATTCCCCTCTAGTACCCGTGGTTTAAAGGAATTGATCCTCTCAAGATAGAACAATTTTATTCACCAGTGTATTGATACAAAATCAATGGTGTCAGTGAGTCATTCAACAGGAACAAAGTACACAAATATTTAATTGTTTAGAAGAAGAAGAAGAAATTTAAAAAAATTCGTTGTTTTATAATGAGAGGAAAATTCCTCTATTTATAGACAACAAAGGGTAGTCATGTGAACAAATGCTTATTGGGTCTTATCAGAAGTATCACAACTCTTTGGAAAAGTTACAACCCTTTGGAAAGGTCACAACCTTTCATAAAAGTCAAAACATTTCATAAAAGTTGCAACTTTTCATAAAAGTCGCAACTCTTCATAAAAGTTGCAACTTTTCATAAAAGTCACAACTTTTCATGAAAGGGGAAGGCTAGTTTTGGAAATAAAATAAATTAAAAGGGAATCCTTGTTTGTGGTGGCACCACGTAGGCGGGTCTAGGGTTCTCTTTTATATATATATGATATATGATTAATCTCAATACCTTAGTAGTTACTATCTTTGTCCTTTACCCTTCAATTCACACTTCATAGTGACTTTGAGTTCACAATTTCATATTATACAAAACGTTAAAATCTAAAGTAAGAACCCTATTCCTCTTAATTTCTCTTTGTGTTACGCTTGTATAGTTCTTTTCATTTTTGTTATTATTATTTCTATTTTATGAGCATTTGTAAAATTACATTATTGTGTTTTCGCATCAAATTTATTAGAAAAGTCATATATTTATTTTATAAGTATTTTCTTATTGGTTAAACCGAAGATCGAACCGTTAAGGACCAAAACCGATAAAAGATATCTTATTGGTTTGGTTATTGGTTTAATATATTTAAAAATCGAAAACCGATAAACCGAAACGATAATACATAAAACCGAACCAAACCGACTGATGCACACCCCTAATAAGCATTGATAAAATGTTTGATGAATATATTTGTACGTAGAAATAATTTTTTTTTAATTATAAATGAAGTTAATGCACTTATGACGTTCTTTGTTTTTTTCGATTTTGGTAAAGCCATGGGACCTAAGGAAGAGCATTACAAAAAAGAGGTCATCGGAAATTCCTAAAAATGATGAAAATGGAAAATCAACGAATTAATTTAGAGAAAGTTCCTCTGTTTTGCCTAACCCTGCATGAATTCACTTGTTAGATTGCGATCCCATGAACTCGTCTAATGAGGAGTGAGGGAAGGCTGAAGGAAAGAAGTCGTAGCGATATGAAAAGTCAACATGAAAAGAATTCATCATAAAAAATGAAAAGACTGGAGCAATTTCAATGAAAATTTATAGTAAGAAGAGTGAAATTAAGCTGCCATAGGAGGATGTGAAAAAGTACAAAGGAGTTAGATAGAGAATAAGTAGACACACGTCTTATGTGACATAACACACGTAGGACATTATATGTGACAAAAATTGTCATTTAGGACGCAATATAGGACAAATGTGTCTATTTGTTGTACTTTTTCAAGTTTAAGTGTCTTTTTGTGCGCATCCAAAATTAGATGGCATAGATATAAGTTGAGTCCAAGTTAAATGACATGCATGTTTAAGTATTATGCCATAGATTTAATGTTGTACGAGTTTTCTTTCAATATCGATATAGTAGGAGATCAGTGCACTTAATTTTTCTCCTATCTAAAATTTAGACGGATTTGAGCAAAATATGTAACCAAAATTAATCCTTAAAATACATTTTGAGAAAAACAAAAAAATGGCACTCCAGAAAGAGTAAAAAATAAGAAATGACAATTTGAATTTTTCTTGCAAGTTTATTTGCATTGGGAACAACTTCTGAGTTCTGACGTACGCGACTAAAAGTTGATAATTCTCTCATTCACACACATTCTTTTTTTGAATTGCGACCTTGTAAAAATCAAATATCATACCACTTTTGCTTGAGGTTATATATGATTGCCAAGGCCTACTTCAGACATTTCTGATTGAATATTGTTTTGCTAATGTTTTATCTAACTGGCTTATGCTAACTTAAACATTTTTTTAAGGATAGGTGAACATTGATTAAAATGTAAAGGCATAATAGAAAAATGTTCCTTTTTAATGACTTTAATTTGTTTTTATGCCTCCGAATTTTTGGTGTGCACAAATAGACATTAAACTAGTATAAAGTTGAACAAGTAGACATATGCGTCCTACACAACCAAATTATTTCTATGTCACGTCCTGTTGTATTATTCCACGTTATACAAATTTAAGTGCCTACTTGTGCACATTTAAAGTTGGAGGTCATATATTTCAGTTGAGACCAAGTTAAAGTGCAAATTTATGTATTTTGCCAAATTTAAATCATATAGATTTGCATTTTTCATGTATATATGTGATTGTCATGTATGGTTGAAATGCATGTAAAAATGAGCTAAAATTACTGTCTTTTTATTCTTAAAATTTTAACACTCAAATATACTCCAAATAAGCTTAAATTTAAAACATAAGTTCCATATATTATCAAGAATAAAACTTTCCTTTCATGCTCTAGCCTTTCTTGTAGATCTGGAAAGAAGCAAGTACTGACTGAGGATGAAAGTGTATTCGAGAATTTCCTGACATATATAGTAATCAATGATTTGCGAAGATTGCAACATTATTATTGGAGTCCCACATCATTTGTGGGATGGCAATATGGACTCCATATATGGTCTTCGGTAATATAAAGAATTAGTTGAAGATGTTAATGAGATTGAGTTGGGAAATGTTCCTTTGACTCTGGTATAATGCGGCACAGAAACACTGCAATCCTCAATCTTATTAACATCATTAACTTTTTTTTAATTATGCTGGATGATGTTGCAATCTCTCACTAAACATAGAAATTGGACGATCAAGAGAAGAAGTAGAAGAAGAAATAGGAGAGATTTGGACAAGGTGAATTTCTTATATACTTGGAACTATTATTGTCTCGATCCCTAATCTACTTGGATCCTCATGATACTTATGTGGTTTAATTAGAGTGGGCTAGATCCCATAGTGGTTGGAGAATGAACTTGTGATCTACTTATATGAACCTGGACAATCCCCCCCTCACGAGCTAGCTTTTTACAGTTGAGCTAGGTCCCTGGACAATCCCCCCCTCACGAGCTAGCTTTTTAGGGTTGAGCTAGGTCCAGATGCCCTAGCTTTACATGTTTTATGTTCTCGTGTTTTTTTCACATGATATAGGACCACGTGGTGGTGCCATTTAATAATGTCAACCGATATTCCTATAGAGCTCAGATCAATATGAGGCTCGTCTGCACGACTGAATCACCTAACACCTTGTCTCCTCTTATCTTGTTGTCCACGTCATTGGCTTAAGATCTTATTATACTATTTTATGTTCCTCTTCCGAGTCCCGAGGGCATCTTGTCTCTTTTCTTGCCACGTACACTTGGACAAGATTTACTATCACGCCCCGAGCCTACACCCTGGGCGGGACTGGCACTCGAAGACTATTGCTGGCCTCAAGCGAACCCTTGACCTGGCTTACTAACTCAGCGGAAGTCTTAACTCATCATATACACATTTCTGAAGTAACTAGAATGTTATAAAGGAACATTCAACTATCCATTAAGGAAAACTCAAGTCTTTAACTTATGAAATGAAATGTAAAGACAACTGAATTAACTAACTGATTGTCTGTCTGTCTATGAAGCCTCTAAACAACTGAGATGGATATCGGGACAGGCCCACGACTTCCTAATGAAATAATACTAAAACCGAAAGCAATGAAAAGGAGTCCTCTAGAATGCAAAGAGGCTCACCAACAGACTCTGAACTGCTCACTGGATCAACGATACGCCGGATGCCGATCCTAGTTACCTGTGTCTGCATCATAATAAGATACATGCCAACTGGCATTAGTACATTGAATGTACGAGTATGCGAGTCGGAATGCTAAACACAACTTAAGCTTGAAGAGAACTGAAAGGAAAACTGAAGAACTTACCTGGCTCAACTCAACTCAACATAACTGAACTCATTTCAATATAAAGCGAACAAGTGCAATATAAAGAAAAGATGTTTAAAACATGATGTCAACTCTGGGCGTATGCAAAGATACACTAAAACTCTGAAATGTATGTAAAAATACAAATAACTGTGCATATAAGATTACAAATAACTTATGTGGGAGTTTATCTAATCGACAACCATCACTTAAGAGCTATAGTGATGATACAACGATCTTCATCACGTTGCCAGCGCATCCTTGTAACATCCGACGATTTGAAATAACCAAGAAGAGGCTTAGAATTGGAAATTTTCATTTTTGGAAAGAATTTTAAAAATCTGGAAATTTGGCTAAGTATGGGAAAAAGGTGAGTTTTTGGCCAACTTTGAGCAGTCATAACTTCTAGTTCAGGACGAGTTAGAAGTAGTTCCATTATGGTTGCGAAGTTTGTGGAATGATCTTTCCAACGCCACTGAGTTTGCTCAATTCCGAGTTCGTATGAGCGAGTTATGGCC
>NW_006239621.1:75554-75758 GCF_000226075.1 Solanum tuberosum | reverse complement strand
CTGTCGTGGATATTGTCGGGGGGGATCCCTACTAGGTATGTGAGTTCTTAGTGTTGGGTAAACTTGTTTTATTTTCAAAAAAAGGTTGATTGTGTTTGTTGAAGTTGTTGATTGTAGTTGTTGAAGTTGTTGGTTGTGTTGTTGATCTTGTTGATTGTGTTGTTGAAGTTCTTGTTGATTTGGGACATGATTTGGTTGTGTTTT
>NW_006239621.1:75361-75459 GCF_000226075.1 Solanum tuberosum | reverse complement strand
GGGTGGTTTAGAGTTGGAAAAAGAGGGAGAAAAAGTCGAGTTTTCTGGGCAAGGGGTTGACGCGTCGCGCCCCAAAAGAGGTTCTGAACTTTCCCCCT
>NW_006239621.1:74055-75261 GCF_000226075.1 Solanum tuberosum | reverse complement strand
TTAGGACTTTGTAGGAAATCGCTAACTACTGACCATACATTTTCTTCTGTAATATCAATTAGGCAAAATACATAAATAGGACTCTTAACTTGGCTTCAAATTTTAACTTTGACCTTAAACTTTCAAAGTGAATAAAGAGACTCTTAAATAAAAAATAACTCGAATATTGCGGCACAAACACGTGAAATGCAGACGCTCCAACGTAGATTAATGAGCCACTCAATGGCAGCCAACTAATTAAAAAATTTACACGTAGATATTAGAATTTTTTTTAAAAAACTAAATTAATATTCAAATTAATACAAGGGCGAAAGACTGTTCCATTTTACCCTGTTTCTCTCTCAAAATCGCAAACCCCTAGCTGGGCATTTACAACCAAAATCGTGAATCAAGAGAAACATCGTTCAAGATTTGTGCTAAAAGTTCATATAATCTAATGTTTATGTAACATCTAACAATTTGAAATAGCTAAGAAGAGGCTTGAAATTTGAAAATTTTCATTTTTTGGTAAAGGATTTGAAAATCTGGAAAATTTTGGCTAAGTATGGAAAAGGTGAGTTTTTGGCCAACTTTGAGCAGTCATAACTTCCAGCTCAGGATAATTTTAGGAGTAGTTCCAGTTATGGTTGTGAAGTTTTGTGGAATGCTCTTTCCAGCGCCGCCGAGTTTGCTCAATTCCGAGTTCCTATGAGCGAGTTATGGCCATTGAAAGTTGGGCAGTTGGCAGGGAATCCGTCCGGAAAATTAAGGGCATTTTAGTCTTTTCCCTAGCCAATTCTTTTGGGATTATATTGTTGTATAGGGATGATACTTGGATCATTTTTCCATTTAAGAGAGTAAAAAGACTAGGGCTTGAGAAGAAGAAGAGAAGAAGGAGAAGAAGAAGAGGAGAAAGAGGAGATCAACAAGTTTCCGTCAAAGATCAACGTGGACTTTCGTCGGGGGTGATCCCTATCAAGGTATGTGAGTTATTTGTGTGGGTTGATCCTTTCCCCCACACACCAAGCTCATTTTATGATTTGAGGAAAGGTTGGAATTGTTGTTGAAGTTGTTGTTGTTGTTGATGTTGTTAGTTGTGTTGTTGAAGTTATTGTTCGTTGTGGGACATGATTGGGTTGTGTATTTGAGTTGAATCTCTTGTATGTTGAGGGATTTTATGATCCTTAGTGTTGGTTGGTTCATACCCCCACACACCAACTCGTTTTT
>NW_006239621.1:70247-72907 GCF_000226075.1 Solanum tuberosum | reverse complement strand
TGCATACTCATACGTTCAATGTACTGATGCCAGTTGGCGTGCATCTTATGACGATGCAGACACAGGTACCCAGGGTCAGCATTCTTCACGCCGTTGATCCAGCTGAGCACTCCAGAGTTAGTGGTGAGCCTCCTTGCTTTCCGGAGGACTCAGTTATTTTGTGTTCCTAGTTTTGTTTTGTTAGGATGTTGCGGGGTCTGTCCCAACATCCATCTCAGTATTTTTAGAGGCTTCATAGACAGTCAGTCAATCAGTTAGTATTGAGTCTCTCATCTATGTATATATGTAAATATTCTATTTTGAGACTCGAGTTGCCCTTTTAGGCCAGATTTTTATCAATTAAGTTGTTTATGTCTTTTCATGGCATTGAGTTATTCTGTTGAGTTAGGTTTCCGCTGAGTTTAGAAAGCCAGGCCAAGGATTCGCCTTGGGCCAGCAATGGTCTTCGGGTGCCGGTTCCTCCCAGGGTGTAGGCTAGGGGCTTGACAATCCTATACCTTGCCACATGTATAAGACCTGAACTACTAAGTCGATCCACTAGTCTATGCCAAAAGGACTCATCTAAAAAGTATGACCCTTTTCTACCCATGATGGCTACATGGTTTATGGGGGCTGTGGGTTCTCTGAATGCTCCCCCATATCGGTGCTCAATACTACTCCCAAAATATGATACTAGCTCTTTATTTTTAAAAACATACTTCTTCTGTGATTTGAGATTAGTGCTTAAAAACTTAGTTCAAAGGCTATCTTGGAAATCAAAGTTTCCCCTCTTGCTTCATTTAGAAAGCAATTTCTTTTTTTGAAAACTAGCCCGAAGGCCCTTTGGAAATCGAGGTTTCCTTTCTTGTTTAAATGTGAATTTTCTTTAAACCTTTTGGGAATGCATAGTCCCAATATGCTTTTGAAGAAATGGACTTCAAACTTTACTCTTTACTCAACTTGAACTTTAAGTCTTAAAACAAAGTTATAGTATTTATAAAAGACTTTTGAAAACTTTGAAGGACTTCCCTTAACTTGACTCTTGACTTTGATCTTAACTGCTCTTGACTTGACTCTTAACTGGTCCTTGAATTGAATTATGGATTCAAGGATTGTGATTTGTGATTGGAAAGACCTCATGATGTTTAGGAATGATTTTAGATAGCTAAACATAAGAAAAGACCGAAAATCAATATTTGGGGGTGGGTCCGCGATGTGGAGAAGCTTTTAAAATTTAGTTTCAAAAATGACTTTTGAGGCAGAAGACTCCGTGACGGCTCCGTGACGTGAAACGAAAATTCCCAATTCTGGGAACCAGCTCCGCGACGCGCCACCACTGCTAGATTTCATTCGACGAAATTTCTTCTTCGTTTTCCAGTTTCAATTCACCCGAACTCGGTTCTTTTTCTTAAATTACTTTTAGATACAGATACCCAGCAAATGTACCTAAGAAACTAACTCGAATCGACTCTATAATACGATGTAACGATTTCATAAACTTCCCAACTCAGTCAAATTCAAGAACAATATATGAATTCGAGCATAGATATCAAAATCATCAATATTCAAACTTCTTTAGGACGAATCCAACTGAAATAAATATGCTTGGCATGTGGGAGAATGATCCCAACGTTATGGAAGCCTCACATACCTGGTAGGAATAAACCCTTAGCGAAAATCCCAACTATCTTGATCGATGTTAATGAATCTTCCGCTTCTACTTCTTCTTTTCTCTTCTCCTTAGCCCTAGTGTGAAATTCCAAATTCTAAAACTGACTAAAATCTGATTTGACCCATATTAAACTCCTAAAAAAGGATTAAAATAATAGGGCCATAAAAAGACTAAAATACCCTTGAAAAATCCGGATTGGACATTTCCTTAATCCAACGGCCCTACTTCCAAAGGGAATAACTTACTCATACGAACTCGGAATCGTGCAAACTTGGCGATGTTGGAAAGATCATTCCAAGATATTTCCAACCATATCTGGATCTACATCTAACTCATCCTGAGCTAGGAGTTATGGTCATTTGAAGTTGACCAAAAACTCACTTTTCCTAATTTAAACAATTTTCCAGATTTTTCATTCTTTCCAAAAATGACTATTTCCAGTTCTTAGCTTCTTCCTAGCTATTTCAATTTGCGAGATGTTACATTTACTCAATACAATATACTCACACAAACTCAACAATCAAAGCTGCAATAGAGAAAATGAAGAGTCAACATTCTAGGTAACTTTTCAGTTTCTTGTTTTTGTCTTCAGTTCTTTATTTGGTGTCCAACTACATTTTGATGTGATCTCTCTATAAAAGGTGAGTTATATGTCTCTACGGATATAGGTATTCAAATGTTTGAACTTTTTTTTTTTTATGGATTTATGATTTTTTTTTATCTAAATGCACTAGAGGAGAGCTAAACAAAAGCAGATCTAGAATTTTGTGCGAGGTTGTGTTTTGTAACAATTGATATAAAACTTAACATTGTTATAAGTTTGTAAAGATTTACATAAGAATATATGTAGTTCACATTACCTTGTATGCATTGATAAAATGTTTGATGAATATTCTTTATATATGTAGAAATAAGTTTTATTTTAGGGATAATGCATAAGTACCCCCCCAGCCTATGCCCGAAATCCCAGAGACACACCTAACCTTTACTAAGGTCCTATTACCCCCCC
>NW_006239621.1:63153-70111 GCF_000226075.1 Solanum tuberosum | reverse complement strand
TTAACATTGTTATAAGTTTGTAAAGATTTACCCAAGAATATATGTAGTTCACATTACCTTGTACGCACTGATAAAATGTTTGATGAATATCTTTATATGTAGAAATAAAGATTTTTTTTATTACAAATGAAGTTAATGCACTTATGACGTTCTTTGTTGTTTTAAATGAAGTTAATGCATTATGACCTAAGGAAGAGCATTACAAAAAAGAGGTCATTGGAAAGTCCTAAAAGATTTGCAAATGGAATATCAACCAATCAATTGGGAGAAAGTTCATCTGTTCTACCTATCCCTACATGGATTTACTTGTTGGATTGCGATCCCATGAACTCGTCTAATGAGGAGGAAGGGAAGGTCGAAGGAGAGAATTCGGAGCGATATGAAAAGTCAACATGAAAAGAAAATCATCATCGAGATTGGAGCAATTTCAATGAAAAATTAACAATAAGAACAATGAAACTAAGCTCCCATAGGAAAATGTGAAAAAGTACAAGTGAGTTAGATAGAGAATATATAGACACACATGTCTTATGTAACATAATACACATATGACACTACATATGACAAAAAAATGTCATGTAGGATGCCATATAGGACGAATGTGTCTATTTGTTTTATTTTTTTCAAGTTTAAGTATCTTTTTGTGTGCATTCAAAACTAGAGGGCATAGATATAAGTTGAGTCCAAGTTAAATGACATATTTATGTATTATATGCCATAGATTTAATGTTGTCCGAGTTTTCTTTCAATCTCGACATAGAAGGATATCAGTGCACTGGATTTTTCTCATTTTACTTATAGAACATGGTAACTTTTTTATGCTTGATTATAATATGAGGGTCAAACTTATTGTTGCATGCTGTAAATTTATTTGTAAAATCAGTTATCTTTTGATTTTTTTAAACATATTTATAAATTTTTTTTTTTTAATGATAAGCCATAATAATTATCAATTCAAATAAAAATAAATAAATTACTCATTAGTCATTATAGTTCTCTAAATAATAATTAAAGACACATAAATTCAAAAGAAAGAAGTAATCTCCATTACTTTGTAATTTGTAACTGGGTCAATTTGGGAAACAACCTTAGTAATAAATCTGAAATTTAGACGGGTTTGAGCCAAATATGTAACCAAAATTAATCCTTAAAATACCTTTTCAGAAAAAGAAAAAAACATGGGACTCCACAAAGAGTTAAAAAAAAAAAGAAATGACAATTTAAATTTTTCTTGCAAGTTTATTTGCGTTGGGAACAACTTCTGAGTTTTGACGTAAGCGACTAGAAGTTGAGAATTCTCGTTTGATTCATGCTTTTTTTTTTTCAAATGTGACCTTGTAAAAACCAAATATCATACCACTTTGTTTGAGGTTTTATATGACTTGCCAAGGCTTACTTTGGACATTTCTGGTTGAGTATTGTTTTACTAATGTTTTATCTAGGTGGCTTATGCTTACTTAAACATCTTTTTAAGGACACGTAAACATTGATTAAAATTTAAAGGAATAATAGAAAAATGTTATTTTTCATTTGACTTTAATTGTATTTATGCCTCCGAATTTTTAGTGTGCACAAATTGACATTAAACTAGTATAAAGTTGAACAAGTAGACATATGCATCCTACACGACCAAATTATTTCTATGTGACGTCCTATGTGTATTATTCCATGTATTATGCACATGTCTACTTGTTCAATTTTATACAAATTTAAGTGCCTACTTGTACACATTCAAAATTAGAGCTCATAGATTTCAGATGAGACTAGTTAATGTGCAAATTTATGTATTTTGCCAAATTTAAATCATATAGATTTACTTTGTTCATGTATTTATATGTGCTTGTCATGTGTGGTTGAAATGCATGTAAAAATGAGCTAAAATTTCAGTCATGTTTGTCTGAATGTCTTTTTGTTCTTCAAATTTTAACACTCAAATATACACCAAATACGCTTAGATTTAAAATATAAGTTCCATATTTTATCAAGAACAAAACTTTCCTTTCATGCTCTAGTCTTTCTCGTAGATCTGGAAAGAAGCAAGTACCGATTGAGGAGGAAAGTGTATTCGAGAATTTCCTGGGCATATATAGTAATCAATGATTTGCGAAGATTGCAACATTATTGTTGGAGTCCCACATAGTTTGTGGGATGAGAATATGGACTCCTTATATGGTCTTCGGTAATATAAAGAATTAGGTGAAGATGTTAATGAGACTGAGTCGGGAAATGTTTCTTTGACTCTGGTATATGAGGCAAAGGAACAGTTCCATCCTCACTCCTTACATGTCTTCATCTTTCTTTTTTTTAATAATTTATTTTTTTACATATTTATAAATTATATAAAAATAATGATAAGCCATAATAATTCTCAATTCAAATAAAACTAAAAAAAATACTCATTAGTCATTATAGATTACATTAATATTTGGATTCTCAAAACAAGTAAGGAATTGTTTTATTTCGATAATTTTGTTATTATTAGTTGGTTGCTATTGTGGTCTGTGACGGTTATTAGTTGCATATATGATTTGCTAATTGTGGGATGATAATTGTTCCAGAAATAATTGTTATAAATTTATTTTATTTAGGATTTATTATGTTTGGTGAACAAATTTTGATTTCAAAGTTACTCTGTTATTGTTGCTATCAAGTTTTATTGTTGTTGAATGTTACTTTTCTCTCCATTATTTTGTTATGTCATTATTTAATATTTTTCTGTCAGTTTCAGGTGTTAGTATTTATATATTTTTTGGCATTAGTGTTCTTATTAACTAGTTTCATATATAAAAAAATGTTGCGCGTTAAAATTGGCCGATGAAGAAATTACCGTCGATTTCCAAGGCCTCTCATGTTCATAAAGACGGATTTTATTTTCAAGTTATTATTTTATTCATTACTAACACTTTTAATAAATGTTTATAGAGGTACCCCGGAGTCGCTTCCCATTGAAGCTATTCGAAAGGAGTTTGAATTATATTTTCTATTCAATATTGTGCATATTGTTAACGACAGGCAAACATTAGGTCGTTTATTATATTTTCTATTCATTATTGTGCTATTCTATCAAAATATGTTTATAATACTGGATGATATCTTGAGGTACCGAAGTTGCAATCTCTCACGAAATATATAAATTGGACGATCAAGAGAAGAAGTAGAAGAAGAAATAGGAGATACTTGGACAAAGTTAAATTCCTAAATACTTGGAACTATTATTGTCCCGATCCCTAATCTACTTGGAGTTTCACGATTACTTATGTGGTTTTGTTAGAGTGGGATAGATTCCACATTGGTTTGGAGAATGAATTGATGGTCTGCTTATATGGACTTGAGCCATCATCCCCTCACGAGCTAGCTTTTTGGGGGTTTGCGCGTTAGGCTCAAGTACCATATATTTACATGTTTCATGTTCTCGTTCTGGTTTTCATGTGATATAGGACCATGTGGTGGTGCCATTTAATAATGTCAACCGATATTCCTATAGAGCTTATATCATATGAGGCTCATCCGCGCAACTGAATCTCCTAACACCTTGTCTCCCCTTGTCTTCTTGTCCACGTCATTGGCTTGAGATCTGGTTGTACTATTTTCTCTTCCTCTCCTGGGTCCCGAGGGCATCTTAGTTCTTTTCTTGCCACGTACTCCTAGAAGTCTGGCTTCTCATTTTACATGTTAGGTGGTTATAAAAAATATTATATTGGACATGGACATACTAGTGGAAGTTTTTGTCTATTTAATTATGTTCGATCCAAAAACTTTCCTTTCGAGATCTAGCCTTTCTTGTATATCTGGAAAGAAGCAAGCACTGATTGAGGAGGAAAGTGTATTCGAGAATTTCCTGGACATATATAGTAATCAATGATTTGCGAAGATTGCAACCTTATTGTTGGAGTCCTACATCATTTGTGGGATGGGAACATAGTCTCTTTATATGGTCTTCAGTAATATAAAGAATTAGTTGAAGATGTAAAAGAGATTGAGTCGGGAAATGTTCCTTTGACCCTAATATATCAGGCAAAAGACACTGCCATCTTCAATTTCTTTCACATCATCATCTTTTTTAAATTTTTTTTATAAAATTGTAGCTACATACTTTTTTGAGTAGCATACATGGATATGTTAATTCCCTTTTCTACTTTTATTTTCAAAAATATTCAGACCTGAAAATACAGTAAGTTAACCTTACAACAACCACAAAAAAACATAAAAATAAAGTTAACTAATCAAGTAAAAACTTTAAAGAATATTTAGTTATGAGTTTAAAGAGAAACGAAGGAACCTGTTATCACATAACATAATTCAATTCTCCAGAAAGTACAAAGAAAAGAAGAAAGTGAAAATAATTAGATTCTCTAGAAACTACAAAAATAAGCAACAAAAAAGATCCCCAAAAACTACAATGAGAAGCAAAAGATTAAAAAAATCAAATCATTTTTTCTAAAAAAAATCGTGATTTGTATCATCAAGAATCCAAAAATGAGATACGTAGGCGGCCTATGTTGGCTTCGGTCACTCCTTTATCCCCTTTCAATATTTCTTTGTCCTCGAACTACGTTCAACCTGAATTCTCAAGAATGAGATACGTAGGCGACCTATGTCGGCTTCGGTCACTCCTTTATCCCCTTTCAATATTTCTTTGTCCTCGAACTACGTTCAACCTGAATTCTCAAGAATGAGATACGTAGGCGACCTATGTCGGCTTCGGTCACTCCTTTATCCCCTTTCAATATTTCTTTGTCCTCGAACTACGTTCAACCTGAATTCTCAAGAATGAGATACGTAGGCGACCTATGTCGGCTTCGGTCACTCCTTTATCCCCTTTCAATATTTCTTTGTCCTCGAAAAATTTCTTATTTGTTAATCCTCGAGAGGGGGAACTACGTTTGACCTGATTCCTGCCTCAACGGGATACGTAGGCGCCACAACGGCTCGGTCATATTTCCCGTAAGATTTATATTTTTTCCTTTTAATAAAAATTGGGACAGAATTTTTGAGAGGGACTCAAAAATTCTCAAGAAGAAGATCTTTCCAACAAAGTCGAGACTAAAGTTACTTTGAGATTCGCAACTGGGACAGAATTTTTGAGAGGATCTCAAAAATCCCGTGATTTACTCACCAAATGGCCAAAGACAAGCCAAGACAGTTAACTGGGACATAAATTTTGAGGAAGGCCTCAAAATTTCAATAGGGTTTATCGGCAGGTTAGAACAACTTTGAATACTTCCCAACAAGTAATCAAATAGACCTCGAGGCACCAACTTTAAAAATGTTCACTAGAGCTCGACGTGACATAACACTTGGCAGTGATCTTTTCCAAATATTATTTTCTTGAAAATCTATTATTTCTTAAAAATTTTCTTTCATATTTCAATTATCTTGCATAAAAACATTTTGTCTTATCTATCAAGAGGCGGGAGATCGGAGAAATCAACCGGAGATAGCAAGACAACGAGCAGACAACCGAAGATCTCGACACAGATCAGTTCATTTTAAACTAACAATTTTTCTGTGGATGCAGGCCTATAAGCTCACCTCAAGATCAACATATTCCTCCATTCAATAAATATGGAGAAGTTGAAAAGGCGAGGAACTCCCCAAAACTAATAATTTTTCTATGGATGCAGAAAATATTTTACGTTTCTTATATCAAAGATTTAGGAATATGAGTAGAATTATTTCATTCAATTCTCAACAAGGAGAGGTCCATAATGAACATGCAATTATGTTCGGAGATGGAATGAATGAAAACCTCGAAGAGAGAAATTCTATTTGTTTTCCAGCAACGAAAGATACCTAGAAGACGTTTGTCTGCATTATATTACCAGATATAATAATATTCTTACCCTGAAGGTTATTTATATCGTATTGTCAAATAAGATGATACCACTACTCCGAGGGTCATTGTTATTTATATTGTTGGTTAAGACAATATCGCCATCTAAAAGATACCCAAAAGATCACTTATGTTGCTCGGTGAAACATTATCTTCGTTCAGTATTAGCGAGGCATCATCAAAAGATTCATGCATTGCGGGAGAACATTCATGCATTGCAAGAAAAGATTCATGCATTGCAAATGGCAAGAGGAAGGATCATGCATTGCGAGAAAAAGAGGTCATGCATAGCAAGAGAAAGAGTTATGCATAGCAAGAGAAAGAAGTCATGCATCGCGGATAAATCATGCATCGCGAAGATATCATGTATCGCGAAGAAAATTCATGGCAAGAGGAAGGATCATGCATTGCGAGAAAAAGAGGTCATGCATAGCAAGAGAAAGAGTTATGCATAGCAAGAGAAAGAAGTCATGCATCGCGGAGAAATCATACATCACGAAGATATCATGTATCGCGAAGAAAATTCATAGCAAGAGGAAGGATCATGCATTGCGACAAAAAGAGGTCATGCATAGTAAGAGAAAGAGTCATGCATTGCAAGAGAAGATTCATGCATTGCAAGACAAGAATCATGCATCGCGAGGAAAAGATTCATGCATCGCGAGAAAAGAGATTCATGCATTGCAAGAAAAGATTTATGCATTGCAAGACAAGATTCATGCATCGCAAGGAAAAGATTCATGCATAGCAAGAGAATGGGTCATACATAGCAAGAAAAATATTCATGCATTGCAAGAGAGAGATTCATGCATTGCAAGAAAAAGTTTCATGCATCGCAGAAAAAGAAATCATGCATCGCGAGAAAATCAACGTCGGCTGCATCATTTCCATTTGCAACAACGACATCAAGAGAACCATCAACATATTACATCTGCCTATTTTATTACTTCGTCATCAAAAGAAGAGTACATTGAAGATTATATTACAAATACAAAACACAAGCTTTATTTGCTTTACGTTAAACTGGAGGAAGTTGACGTCAAATGTTCAAGTAGTGCAATTAAGTGTCAACACGGTCAAAGACACTATCTTCCCATTTGGGGTTACATTTTTTTATGCTAATGA
>NW_006239621.1:61429-62243 GCF_000226075.1 Solanum tuberosum | reverse complement strand
CAAGCTTTATTTGCTTTACGTCAAACCCGATGGGGTTGACGTCAAATTTTCAAGGAGAACAATTAAGTGTCAACACGGTAAAAGACACTGTCTCCATTTGAATTGCATTTTTATACTAATGAGTTTATCTCAGTCTTTGTTGAGAGCATCCAAGAGGATGAATTCTCAAGCAAAACACAGGTGTGGACGACATCAAAAAGGATGCAGCACAACGTGGAACTTTTTCTTAGCAGCGAACTGGGACATAGTCCAAAGAGGAGTGCCAAACTCTTAGGACGCGAGCTGAGGAGCGACTTCCACCACAACCAAACCACACCCCTATCAGAAGGCATGTGGGTTCTTCTTTAGGTTTCATGGTTTCAGTTTCGCATCCAGAAATTTTGGTCTCCACCAGAAGCAACTTTCCAATCCGAGCGACAATGCACTAAGAGCTTTGAAAATTATATCTGTAACCGAAGGTCATCTAGCATAACAGATTTCTATTTCAACTGATCGAGTCGAACTACAAGCAGCCTGATTTCCTAAGTTGAGGAATATGTAGGCGTGATCAATGGTGAAACTCGGCTGTATTCCAACATTCGCTCTTAAATCTTATTCTTGAGCATTTTGATCCCTTCATAATTCGATATCGGGATGACTTTTGAATTCTTTTGAATCGTGCGTTAAATCAAGCATATCGAACTACAAGTGGCCTGAATTCTCATATAGCCTGAGATATGTAGGAAACCTGTTTCTGGGGTTCGACCATAATTCCCAAGTCCGTACAAAAGCCTCTTTCATAGAAGATGAAGATGTGGTCGGTCAAAATTGGATT
>NW_006239621.1:48866-61007 GCF_000226075.1 Solanum tuberosum | reverse complement strand
TATTTGGCTAGGTTGTTAATTCACTTAGTTATACCTCACTTTAAAGTTTAAACCCACCAAAGACTTTATGTTTGGGCCCTTCACTCAATAATTTCAGGCGGCCCATAGCCTTATTCCCAGCCCACCCAACGTTCCAATTAAAATTTCCAACAGCCCCATTCCATTCCCAACGCACTCTTGATAACTGACCTGGCCCATTTATTTTTTCCCTTCACAAAAGAAACCCATTTAAAAAAATACCCATCACCAATACAGTACACTAACCGACCCATGTTACTTTTCTTCTTCACGGAACCAGACGCCAGACGAAATCCCAACGGAAATCGCGCTGCAAATTCGGAAGTCTCGCCCAACTACCCTGCAGAACCCATACCCTAGCAGCCTCAACGTCAAACCCTCACATCCCCTTTCCCCCCTTTTCACGGAATTAGCTTTTTCCCATCTCTATTACTGTGGTTTCGAAAATAGCGGAGGGGATTGAAATTGTGGTTTGAATTCTCAATGGATTTTCCCCCCCAAAATGATTTTTCTTCTTCTATATATTCCCACTTTCAATCACTATTAAGGGGGAGGAAAAAATTTTGGAGTTCGATTCTTGGGCAATAGTTGTTTTACACTTGCGAATTTTATATTTAGCTCTCTAATTATAAGTTCCAAAGGGTTCGCCACTCAGATTCTCTTGGCTCGCTGTTCATATTGAGATTTTGTGGTAGAAGAGTCGCTGCTCTCAGCTCGTTTGTCCTAGTTTCGCTGCTCCGAAGAAGGTAATGTCCTTATTCTGGCCTCTCGTTTTCCTTTCGAATGATGTATGTTCTATTTTGTTTTCCACTTAATGGATCATTATTTTGGACAGTTCATTGTTGGTTTGTAACATTTTTCAAATGAGATAGTATTGTGAGTTGTTTGTTGATGAGATATTACTAATTAAGATGGTCTTTCTTTTTTCTTATCTATTGCTATAGTTCATTATTGTGATTAGAAGCTAGTTCATCAAGCTATTTCTCACTGATTCTTTCATAGTTTCATAAAAAATAAAAATATAAAAAATAAAAAATAAAAAAAATAGAATTTTGAACTTTGCGGCTTTGCGGCTTTGCGGCTTTGTGATTTAAGCTTTATCCTATTTTTTCTCGTCGACTTGATCTATCGTTCTTGTCGTCTTAGCATTCAAATGTAGTTAAAATAGTGCGAATCCTTCCAAATGTTTAGTCTCATAGCTTAATTTTTCTTGGTTTAAACTCGTTTCAGTCTTAACAAGTTGCTAGTATGTCTTTGTTGTTGTACACCTGAATCTGCCAAGTCGAACATATTGTCGTGTTTGCGTTGTCCTACCCAAGTGTCCGTCCCTCTGTTTGTTGTGGGCTGTTATTTGTTATTGTCTTTAAAATCACAGCAATCTCAGAATCAGTAGATGTGGCAGTAGCATGTTGTTTATTATGTTTCTGGATTTGATAATTTCCTTTCCTCTTCATTTGAGTCTTGTTACAATCTTATGGTCCAATGTGTCATGTTAGAATTGAGCTTGTGTTGTCTCTGTTTCATTTAGATTCCCGTCAAAAATCATTTGCTACTCGTAGTGGACTTAAGGTCAAGGACGAGATTTTGTTGCCTTCCAAACCTTGGCTCGTTCCAACACTCGTTTTCCTTTAACCGAATGCCTAACCGTGAGCTTTAAATTAGATGCCCAGTATTTGGTTTAATTTAGATTATTAGGCTGCAAAAATATGATAGTTATCTAAATATGTGCTAAGACTACATTGATCTATGTGCTTAACCGTTAGACTTAAAGGCTCTCAACGTGGTTATCACACCAATTTGTTTAGAACATGAATTTGTAACTGATAAGCTTGCTGCAGTTCTGCCTCTCTTTATGGCCTCTTCGTTTTCCTTTTATTTCTTACTTTGGATAGTGTATGAAATGACAAAGTTGCTTTCCATTTCCTTATTTTAGTTTTAGCTTTTTTTCATTGTAATAAATGTCTCTCCATGCCAAGTTCTCTTAAATCATTTATATGGTATTAATTTTCTTTTAATATGCATTTGCCAATATCTGTAATCAAGGACAATCAACCTTGGATTGGCTACTGATACGTTTTTTTAATCCAAAAGCATTGCCTTGTGATTTTCTTTTACAATGGCATTATAGTTGAGTTTTTTTTTGTTTTGTTTTGAATTATTTTGCTAGATATGTGTCGGACTAACCCTCTTATCACTCTTTCTTTGCATGTGAAATCTGCCCCGAGTCCATTTTGGACTCTCATTTCCTATCCTTGCATCTCCTCGTTGGTCCAAAGGCCCAACCTTACCCCTTATCGAGTCAGCCAAAGCAATAGAACGGAAATACAGGGCTGGAAACCCAGATAAAGGCTTCCAAAAGTCCTAAGATGGACAATATACGTTCAATATACGCTATATGCTGCTGTATACACTTATATACAGGTCAAGAACGCAAAAATACAGGGCTAAGGCGAAATACAGTTATTCGGAAGCAAGAAATACATGAAAAGGGCTGATATACATGCCGATATACACTGATATACATCAGCGGTATACCAAAAACGGGATTGAGTAAATCCCCAGAAATTACAGTGAAATTGGCCCAAAAAGGAGGCCCAAATTCAATTTCTAACTTATTTAATTGTGTGATTATTTATTTATTTGTTTTTTTTTATTGCAACTTAATTTAATTAAATTCCCCAAAAGATAAACCATATTCTTTATGTTAGTTTCTTTAAAAATAATTCATTTTATCAACTCTTATGCTTATTCAAATATTTTTAGTCAAAACTTTCACTTATCTTTAATTAGATTAAAATAATGTCTTGGTTTGTCTACCAAGTTGGTTCGAATTATTATTTCTAAAAAATGACGTAAATAAATTTTAATTAATCTAGTTTTGTTAAAATCCTAATTGATCAAGTTGTTTTAATTGAGACCCAATTTTCCAAAAATTTAAAAAAATTATTCTTTATTTAACTATATTTTTTTCAAAGTTAATCTTATAATATAAAATATTATTATAAATACTTACTTAAGTCATTTTCTCAAAAAGGGTTAGTCAATTAATAAGAAATGGTTTTCATGTTTTAATTTATTTTTATTTTTTTTAAAGATATGTTCTTTGAGGGTCTTCTTCATTTAAATCACTTTTTTTTCACTCATTTCAATTGTTCTAAGTTAAAGTATTTTTTTTTCAAAAAAACTTTAAAAAATGTTAGCCAAACCCTTTTTTTAATTAATTAATAAATAAATAAATACTTACTTAGTCATTTGCTCAAAAGTTAGTCAAAATTTTTATCCTTCAATTAATTTAAAGTGATTTTCATGCTTTAATGTGTTAAATTGGTTTAATTTATTTTAAAATGAATTAAATAAATTCTAATTAGTCTAGTTTTATTAATTTTCTAAATCACTTGCACCTTAATTCAAATATTTTCATTTTAGGTCTCTTCTTCTAAAAAGATAGAATAAAATGGTTCATTTCTTAATTATTTTCTCAAACCTAATCGAATAGTGTAAATTACTATATATTTTTATGTGAATTTTTTTTTTTCTAAAAATAGTCAAATACATTTTTAGTCAAGTCGCAGGTCAACCGCATGTTAGCGGACACTTCGAATGCTTAAACCCTTCTCGAAGTGTAAATTGAACCCCGAACCTTCTTTGGTATTTTCAAATGATTTTATCTGTTAAAATCTTTGAAAATTATAAGTTTTCTTAATTTCTTTAAAAAATTAAGTGGCGACTCTTTTCTAAGTATTTCTCGAATTGTTTTATACTTAGAACATTTCAAAAAGTGATTTTTCTAAAGGTTAGGAAAAACGAGCTGAGAGCAGCGAGACTAGGACAAACGAGCTGAGAGCAGCGACTCTTCTACCACAAAATCTCAATATGAACAGCGAGCCAAGAGAATCTGAGTGGCGAACCCTTTGGAACTTATAATTAGAGAGCTAAATATAAAAATCGCAAGTGTAAAACAACTATTGCCCAAGAATCGAACTCCAAAAATTTTTCCTCCCCCTTAACAGTGATTGAAAGAGGGAATATATAGAAGAAGAAAAATCGTTTTGGGGGGGAAAATCCATTGAGAATTCAAACCACAATTTCAATCCCCTCCGCTATTTTCGAAACCACAGTAATGGAGATGGGAAAAAGTTGATTTCCGTGAAAAGGGGGGAAAGGGGATGTGAGGGTTTGACGTTGAGGCTGCTAGGGTATGGGTTCTGCAGGGTAGTTGGGCGAGACTTCCGAATTTGCAGCGCGATTTCCGTTGGGATTTCGTCTGGCGTCTGGTTCCGTGAAGAAGAAGAGTAACATGGGTCGGTTAGTGTACTGTATTGGTGATGGGTATTTGTTTAAATGGGTTTCTTTTGTGAAGGGAAAAAATAAATGGGCCGGGTCAGTTATCAAGAGTGGGTTGGGAATGGAATGGGGCTGTTGGAAATTTTAATTGGAATGTTGGGTGGGCTGGGAATAAGGCTATGGGCCGCCTGAAATTATTGAGTGAAGGGCCCAAACATAAAGTCTTTGGTGGGTTTAAACTTTAAAGTGAGGTATAACTAAGTGAATTAACAACCTAGCCAAATATAATTTAATTTGCAAATTTGGCTAAAACTTAAATAGGACGAATTACTATAATTAATTAATGAGTTTCTTAATTTTAACGAAATAAAATAATTAACTCAATATACTAATGACTCAAAATGTAAACTATTAATTTAGACAAAATTAACTAAAATACTCACTAAAATTAAAATCTTTTTTGTGATGATTTTCGAAATGTTTATAAAATATACTAATTATATACGAAATTATATAAAACATATATGTTAATTTAAAATTACAAAAAGTGACAAACTATTTAAAATAACTTGCAAACTATAATTATTATCACATATATATATATTATATATATATATATATATAGAGAGAGAGAGATTGGGTGTCAACAAGGCTCAAGTTCCATATCTTTACATGTTTCTTGTTCTCGTTCTGTTTTCACGTGATATAGGACCATGTGGTGGTGCCATTAAATAATGTCAACCGATTTTCCTATAAAGTTCAGATCCATATGAGGCTCATCCGCGCAACTGAATCTGCTAACACCTTGTCTCCCCTTGTCTTCTTGTCCACGTCATTGGCTTGAGTTCCGGTTGTACCATTTTCTCTTCCTCTCCCGAGTCCCGAGGGCATCTTATCTCTTTTCTTGCCACATACTCCTAGAAGTCTGGCTTCTCATTTTACATGTTAGTGGTTACAAAAAATATTATATTGGACGTGGACATACTAGTGAAAGTTTTTTTCTATTTAATTATGTTCCATCCAAAAACTTTCCTTTAGAGCTCTAGCGTTTCTTGTAGATTTGGAAAGAAGCAAGCACCGATTGAGGAGGAAAGTGTATTTGAGAATTTCCTGGACATATATAGTAATCAATGATTTGCGAAGATTGCAACACTATTGTTGGAGTCCCACATCGTTTGTGGGATGGGAACATAGTCTCTTTATATGGTCTTCAGTAATATAAAGAGTTAGTTGAAGATGTAAAAGAGATTGAGTCGGGAAATGTTCCTTTGACTCTGGTATATGAGGCAAAGGAACACAACCATCCCCAGTCCCTTAAATGTTCCTATGCTTGCAAGTTTATTTGCGTGGGGAACAACTTCTGAATTCTGACGTACGCTACTAGAAGTTGAAAATTCTCGTTTGATTCACATATTTTCTTTGAATTGTGACCTTGTAAAAATCAGATATCATACCACTCTGCTTGAGGTTTTATATTACTTGCTAAGGCCAATTTTGGACATTTCTGATTGAATATTGGTTTACAAAAGTTTTATCTAACTGGCTTATGCTAACTTAAACATTTGTTTAAGGACATGTAAACATTGATTAAAATTTAAAGGCATAATAGATAAATGTTCCTTTTAATTTGTTTTTAATTTGTATTATGCCTTCGAATTTTTGATGTGCACAAATAGACACTAAACTAGTCTAAAGTTGAACAAGTAGACATCAGAGAATTGAAGTTTCCGCATTGCCGGTTGCGAATCTGTTACTCCACCACCATAAGGTTCCAGCTGGATAGAAGGTTGGGAATCAGAGTCAAAATCCCCAATCATTTCTTCAATCGATTGAAAATGCTCTGGTAGGAAAGTACAAAATATGAGAGTTGACATCCTGCAATCCCTTCCCAAATTAGGGGAAATGAGTTTCCTCGGTGTAGCTGGTCCATTCCCAGAATTGTTCCGTCGTCCCATGGTGGAATCCAGTCAGTGCACGATAGCAGCCTTGCTAACTTACGCTGAAAGCATCCTGAATTCCGCCTTATTTTGACATTTTGACGTTACTAAATTAAAGAAGTAAAGTTTTGTTCGACTTATGATAACTCTTCCTTTCATATTTATAGCTTTCAGTACAAATAATGTTAGTAGAAGTATGTGTACAATATATATAGACATAATACATGAATATACCTTTTAACTTGGCTCTAGCTAGCATTTATAACCTTTAATTTTGCGTGTATACAAGTAGACACTTAAACTTGTATAAAATTGAATAAGCAGACACACACATCTTAAATGACATAATACACGTAGGACACCATATAAGACACAAAATTGTCATGTAAGACGCCACATAGGACAAATGTATCTATTTGTTCAATTTTATTCAAGTTTAAGTATCTACTTGTGCACACCCAAAATTAGAGGGTATAGATATAAGTTGAGATCAAGTTAAATGACATATTTATGTATTATGCCATATATTTAATGTAGCCTGAGTTTTCTTTCAATCTCGACAGAGCAGGAGATCAGTACAATGAAATTTTTCTCATTTTACTTATAGAACACGATAACTTTTCTATGCTTGATTCGGAATATGAGGGTCAAACTTATTGATGCATACTGTAAATTGTTTGTAAAATCATTAATCTTTTGATTTTTTGTAAAAATATTTATAAATTATATAAAAATTATGATAAACCATAATAATTATCAATTCGAATAAAAAAAATTACTCATTAGTTATTATAGTTCTCTAAATAATAATTAAAGACACATAAATTCAAAAGAAAGATGTAACATCCATTACTTTGTAATTTGTAACCGGGTCAATTTGGGAAAAAACCTAAGTAATCAATCTAAAATTTAGACGGATTTGAGCTAAATATGTAACCAAAATTAATACTTAAAATACGTTTTGAGAAAAACAAAACAACATGAGACTCCACAAAGAGTAAAAAAAAGAAAAGAAATGACAATTTGAATTTTTCTTGCAAGTTTATTTGCATTGGGAACAACTTTTGAGTTCTGACGTACACGACTAAAAGTTGGGAATTCTCATTTGATTCATGCATTTTTTTTTAATTGTTACCTTGTAAAAACCAAATATCATACCACTTTGTTTGAGGTTTTGTAAGACTATCCAAGGATTACTTCGGACATTTCTGATTGAATATTGTTTTACTAAAGTTTTATCTAGGTGGCTTATGCTAACTAACATTTTTTTAAGGATAGGTAAACATTGATTAAAATTTAAAGGCATTATAGAAAAATGGTCCTTTTAATTTGACTTTAATTTGTATTTATGCCTCCGAATTTTTAGTGTGCACTAATAGACATTAAACTAGTATAAAGTTGAATGCATCCTACATGACCAAATTATTTATATGTGACGTTCTATGTGTATTATTCCACGTCTTATGCATATGTTTACTTATTCAATTTTATACAAATTTAAGTGCCTACTTGTGCACATTCAAAATTGAAGGTCATAGATCTCAGTTGAGACCAGTTAAAGTACAAATTTATGTATTTTGCAAAATTTAAATCATATAGATTTGCTTTGTTCATGTATATATGTGCTTGTCATGTATGGTTGAAATGCATGTAAAAATGAGCTAAAATTTCAGCATGTTTGTCTGAATGTCTTTTTTGTTCTTCAAATTCTAACACTCAAATATATACCAAATAAGCTTATATGTAAAGCATAAGTTCCATATATTATCAAGAACAAAACTTTCCTTTCATGCTCTAGCGTTTCTTGTAGATCTGGAAAGAAGTAAGTACATCGTCTGTGGGATGGGAATATGGACTCCTTATATGGTCTTCAGTAATATGAAGAACTAGGTGAAGATGCTAGGGAAATTGAGTCGAGAAAAGTTCCTTTGACTCTGGTATATGCGGCAAAGAAACACTGCCATCCTCAATTTTCTTATCATAGGCACCTTTTTTTTCTTTCTTTTAATAATTCTGGATGATATCTTTAAGTAACGATGTTGCAATCTCTTACTAAATATAGAAATTGGACTATCAAGAGAAGAAGTAGAAGAATAAATAGGAGTGATTTGGACAAGGTGAATTTCCTATATACTTGGAACTATTATTGTCTCGATCCCTAATCTACTTGGAGTTTCACGATACTTATGTGGTTTAGTTAGAGTGGGCTAGATCCCATATTGGTTGGAGAATGAACTGGTGGTCTACTTATATGAACCTGGACAATCCCCCCTCATGAGCTAGCTTTTTGGGGTTGAGCTAGGTCCAGATGCCATTAGCTTTACTATGTTTCTATGTTCTCATGTTGTTTTCACGTGATATAGGACCATGTGGTGGTGCCATTTTATAATAGTCAACCGATATTCCTATAGATCTAAGATCCATATGAGGCTTGTCCACACAGCTGAATCTCCTAACACCTTATCTCCTCTTGTCTTCTTGTCCATGTCATTGGCTTGAGATCCGATTGTACTATTTTCTCTTCCTCTTCCGAGTGCCGAGGGCATCTTGTCTCTTTTCTTTCCACGTACACCTGGACGAGTTTTACTTAATGCAATATACTCACACAAACTCAACAATCAAAGCTGCAATAGAGAAAATGAACAGTCAACATTCTAGGTAACTTTTCAGTTTCTTGATTTTTGTCTTCAGTTCTTTATTTGGTGTCCAACTACATTTTGATGTGATCTCTCTGTGAAAGGTGAGTTATATGTCTCTACTGATATAGGTATTGAAATGTTTGAACTTTTTTTTTTTAATGAATTTATGATTATTTTTTTTAATTTAAAAGCACTATAGAAGAGCTAAACAAAAGCGGATCTAGAATTTTGTGCTAGGCTGTGTTTTGTGAAAATTGATACAAAAGTTAACATTGTTATAAGTTTGTAAAGATTTACCCAAGAATATATGTATTCACATTACCTTGTACATATTGATAAAATGATTGCTGAATATCTTTATATGTAGAAATGATTTTTTTTTAATTATAAATGAAGTTAATGTACTTATGACATTCTTTGTCGTTTCTTTTTCGTAAAACCATGGGACATAAGGAAGAGCATTATGAAAAAGAGGTCATCGGAAAGTCCTAAAAGATGATGCAAATGGAATATCAACCAATCAATTCGGAGAAAGTTCCTCTGTTCTACCTAACCCTGCATGGATTTACTTGTTGGATTGCGATCCCATGAACTCGTCTAATGAGGAGGAAGGGAAGGTCGAAGGAGAGAAGTCGGAGTGATATGAAAAGTCAACATGAAAAGAAAATCATTATCGAGACTGGAGCAATTTCAATGAAAAATTTACAATAAGAACAATGAAACTAACCTCCCATAGGAAAATGTGAAAAATTACAAGTGAGTAAGATAGAGAATAAGTAGACACACACGTCTTATGTAACATAATACACATAGGACACCACATATGACGAAAAATTGTCATGTAGAACGCCATGTAGGAAGAATGTGCCTATTCGTTCAAAAAGAAATTCAAGTTTTAAGTATTTTTTTTGTGCGCATCCAAAACTAGAGGGCATAGATATAAGTTGAGTCCAAGCTAAATGACATATTTATGTATTATATGCTATAGATTTAATGTTATCCGAGTTTTCTTTCAATCTCGACATAGCAGGATATCAGTGCACTGATATTTTCTCATTTTACTTATAGAACATGGTAACTTTTCTATGCTTGATTCGGAATATGAGAGTCAAACTTATTGATGCTTGCTGTAGATTTATTTGTAAAATCATTTATCTTATGATTTTTTTTACATATTTATAAATTATAAAAAAGTTATGATAAGCCATAATAATTATCAATTCAAATAAAAAATAAAAAATTACTCATTAGTCATTATAGATCTCTAAAAAACAATTAAAGACACATAAATTCAAAAGAAAGAAGTAATCTCCATTTCTTTTGTAATTTGTAACCGGGTCAATTTGGGAAACAACCTAAATAATCAAACGAAAATTTAGACGGATTTGAGCTAAATATGTAACCAAAATTAATCCTTAAAATTTGTTTTGAGAAAAACAAAAAACACGGGACTCCTCAAAGAGTAAAAAAAAGAAAAGATATGACAATTTGAATTTTTCTTGCAAGTTTATTTGCGTTGGGAACAACTTCTGAGTGATGACCTACGCGACTAGAAGTTGAGAATTCTTGTTTGATTCATGCATTTTTTTTTGAATTGTGACATTGTAAAAACTAAATATCATACCTCTTTGTTTGAGGTTTTATATGACTTGTCAAGGCATACTTTCTCATGATTAATTATCTAAAACACTTTTAGTCATCAATATATCTTTCCTATCACAAATCATAACCTTGAATTCATAATTCAAATTCAAGGCAGAGCTTAGAATTGAGTCTTGAGAGTTCTTTCGAATGTTTTGAGAAAGTCCCTTTTGAGTTTTTGAGGAGTCTTGTAAAACTTCTGAGAACTTGTTTCAAGACTCCAGCAAGTGAGTATGAGAATGAGGGGAATGTAATCACGAGATCCTTCATATGATGAACCATAACTCTTGAATTCATAATTCACATTCAAGAGAGAGTTAAGAGTAGAGTTCAAGAAAGTCTTTGAGTTCAAATGTGAATCCTTTGAGATCAACTATCAACTTGTACTAAGTTTTGAGAAAGTAAGTATGGGAATGAGGAGTCGTATACATGAGTTCCATATTATTGTGGAGACCCTCGAGTCGAGTCGTTCATGCCCATAAACGCATGAACTCCATAATTTTAGTATCTTTGAGAGGAGTAATATCTTCAAGTTCTAAGTCTTGAGTATTGAGTTCATAATCCTTTTTGAGATTATATTCCTAATCATGGGACTATTACATGTTACCCATGAAGTCCTTGAGTTGAGTAGTTCATGCCCATAACTTCGCATGACCCTTTAAGTCGAGAAGTCTTGAGATGAGAAGTATCTTTGAGTCCTTGAGTGAGTTGTTCATGCCCATAATTCCGCATGAACCCTCTGAGTTGACAATTCTTGAAATGAGTATAATCATTGAAGTTATTGAGTTCGAAATATTGAGTTCTAACTATGATTATTGATAACCTTGAATTGAGTCGTTCACATCCATAATTCGGCATGAATCCTAGTTTAAGAAGTCTTTTACAAATGCTTTAAACTTGTTTTAAGACTTGCGCTTTTACTTGAGTAAAGAGTAACAAATGAAGTTCATTTTGTCACGCCCCGAGCCTACACCCTGGGCGGGAACGGCACTCGGAGACCATTGCTGGCCCCAAGCGAACCCTTGGCCTGGCTTTCTTAACTCAACGGAAACCTACTCAACAGAATAACTCAATGCTATGCAGAGACATAAACAACTTAAATGATACAGATCTGGCCAAAAAGGCAACTCGAGTCTCAAAATAGAATACTTACATATATACATAGATAAGAGACTCAAACTAACTGACTGACTGTCTATGAAGCCTCTAAAATACTTAGAAGGATGTGGGACAGACCCCACAACACCCTAATAAACAAAACTAAGAGAACAAAATAACTGAGCCCTCTGGAAGCAAGGAGGCTCACCACTGATTCTAGAGTGCTCAACTGGATCAACGGCGTGCAGAATGCTGATCCTGGGTACCTGCGTCTGCATCATAAAATGATGCAGGCTAACTGGCATCAGTACATAGAATGTACGAGTATGGGAGTTGGGCCGCTAAAAACAACTTAAGCTTGAAAAGGGATACAAAAGAGAACTTACCTTGGCTCTGTACAACTCAAGAATATCTGAACTTAATATAAAGCAATGAGACACATGCAATATATATAAAACTTGTCAAACTATATAAAACATGACGTAAAAATCATATTTATAATATCATGAAAATACCATGCTTCC
>NW_006239621.1:43780-46464 GCF_000226075.1 Solanum tuberosum | reverse complement strand
TCAACTCTTTCAACTCTTTCAACTCTTTCAACTCTTTCAACTCTTTCAACTCTTTCAACTCTTTCAACTCTTTCAACTCTTTCAACTCTTTCAACTCTTTCAACTCTTTCAACTCTTTCAACTCTTTCAACTCTTTCAACTCTTTCAACTCTTTCAACTCTTTCAACTCTTTCAACTCTTTCAACTCTTTCAACTCTTTCAACTCTTTCAACTCTTTCAACTCTTTCAACTCTTTCAACTCTTTCAACTCTTTCAACTCTTTCAACTCTTTCAACTCTTTCAACTCTTTCAACTCTTTCAACTCTTTCAACTCTTTCAACTCTTTCAACTCTTTCAACTCTTTCAACTCTTTCAACTCTTTCAACTCTTTCAACTCTTTCAACTCTTTCAACTCTTTCAACTCTTTCAACTCTTTCAACTCTTTCAACTCTTTCAACTCTTTCAACTCTTTCAACTCTTTCAACTCTTTCAACTCTTTCAACTCTTTCAACTCTTTCAACTCTTTCAACTCTTTCAACTCTTTCAACTCTTTCAACTCTTTCAACTCTTTCAACTCTTTCAACTCTTTCAACTCTTTCAACTCTGTTGGTGCCACTCAATATGGCAAAAAGAGGTAGGACAAGTATTTGGAATGATGTCTATGCCGAAATCTATTTCGCTCTCAGGAGGAATTCCGAGTAGATCATCAGGAAAACTTCTGGAAACTCTCTTACTATAGGAACTGACTGGAAATGAGGTATCTCAACACTAGAGTCATAAACTCGGACTGAGTGATAGATACATCCCTTCGAAACTAACTTTCTCGCCTCAAGGTACGAAAAGAAATGACCCTTAGGCACTGCTGAACTACTACTCCACTCTATGACTGGCTCACTAGGTTGCTCAGGTATAACATCAAAGTTCATAGCAACCTAAGGAATTACAAAAGATAAACTTGCTCTGGGGTCTCGTAGAGATAAACAACAAAGTCAAAGACTCGAATCATACCAGTGACAACATCTGGCGAATCCTCTTGCTCTTGGCGACTGTTGATTGCATAGAGGAGGTTTGCTCCTCCACCAGTACTAGAAGTAGCTCCTCTAGGTGTCATCCTGTCTGGTGGGACAACTGAAGAAGATTGGGCCTTACTGCTCAAATTTCCACTACCTTGCCTGCTCTTAGGGCACTCCTTCATGACGTGACCCTCTTGTCCACACTTAAAACAACCTTTCTGGCCTTGACGACACTTCCCTGGATGGGTCCTACCACACCTAGCACATGAAGGAGCCTTACTACCCCGTGGTACTATACTTTCTTGAAGATAGGCAGGTCTAGCCCTGAAATTATAGGAATTTCTTTTGTACCCATCTTTGTTCTTAAGTGCAGGCACACTAGCAGATGGCGGAACAGGTCTCTTCTGTTTTTGTGGGAGGGACGACTGATTAGAATCATTTTTTTGCTGCCTGAACTCGTCCCCTACTATCTTAGCCCTCTTATCCTTAGACTCTTCTCTATCCTTCAACTTATCCTCCCCAACTTGTTGTAAATGAATCATGAATCTTGCTAGGTCAATATCCCCTATCAGCATAGCTGCCTTGCCTTCCTTGCTTGACTGACGAGATAACCCAGCAACATCTAAACTCATCCTACTCCTCATGTCAGCAACCATCTCTAGAGCATAGCGGGAAAGTTGTGTGAACTTCTGACTGTACTCATGAACACTCATAGACTCCAGATTAAGGGTGAGAAACTCTTTTATCTTTGCCTCTCGCAACTCACGAGGAAAGAAACGCCCCATGAGAGCACTCTCAAACACAACCCAACTTGCTGCTGGCGCATCCTCAGCCCTATTCTGTTTCCATTGGTCAAACCAGATCCTAGCAACACCCTTCAATTGGTATGCAGCTAGTTCCACCCTCTCCGACTTAGCAATATGCATCACATCAAATACCCTTTTAAGCTCCTCAATGAAGTTCTCTGAATTCTCGCTAATACATGAACCTGAGAAGCTTGGTGGGTTCATCCTTAAGAGTTCACGGATCCTTGAAATATCAACCACTTCATGTCGATTATCTCTCTGCCCACCATGATAGGTCGCAACTTGACTTAATATCCGGATAGCTTCGCGAAAATCAACATACTTGACCTCTTCTTGGGTTTGCACTTCTTGGGCACTTGGTAACTCTTGTTCCTCAATACTCCTCATAGCTGGACGAACTCTAACTGCTCTTTGTGGAGGCATGATCCTCACTGAAACACGCGCAAGCACGAATTAGAAAGAAACTTTTTAGAGATAAACTCTAACGCACGAGATGAATATGAAAGAAGTGAGATAGTTCCTAAATGTTGTAGCCTCCCAATTATAGATGTGGCGCGCTTCACACCGATAACTAGGACTCTACAGACACGGCTTCATAGACTCCCTAGGACTCTTGAACTCTGTGCTCTGATACCAAGTTTGTCACGCCCCGAGCCTACACCCTGGGCGGGACCGGCACTCGGAGACCATTGCTGGCCCCAAGCGAACCCTTGGCCTGGCTTTCTTAACTCAGCGGAAACTTAACTCAACAGCATAACTCAATGCAACGAAAGGTTATAAAACAACCAACTGATGCATAACATGCCAAAAGGCAGCTCGAGTCTCAAAATATAATATTTACATAAATACATAGATGAGAGACTCAATACTAACTGACTGACTGTCT
>NW_006239621.1:24192-41555 GCF_000226075.1 Solanum tuberosum | reverse complement strand
CATTTTCTTCAAAAGAGTATATGAGAACTATGTATTCCCAAAGAGCAAATGTTTTCACATTTAAACAAGAAAGGAAACACTGATTTCCAAAAGAGACTTTGAGCTAGTTTTTGAGTAAAGAGTGAATGTTTTCACATTTAAGCAAGAGAGGAAACACTGATTTTCAAGAGAGCCTTTGGGCTAGTTTTTGAGAAATTATCTCAAACTACAAAAAGAGTTATGTTTTTAAACATATGAGCTAGTTACATTTTGGGAGTAGTATTTAACATCGATTTAGGGACAATTTGAGTTCAGATAATTCAAAGTTTCCATAAACCGTGTAGCCAACATGGGTAGAAAAGGGTCATACTTGTTAAATGATTTCTTAGTGCTTTTTAGCATAGACTAGTGGATCCACTTAGTATTTAGGTTCTATACCCCCGACAAGGTATAGGATGGCCCTGACAGCATGAGGCAAGACGTTGTATCATCACATAGCTCATAGTGATGATTGTCGGTTAGAGATACTCATACAGAGATATTTTGTATTTTTATATATATATCTATAGAGTTTACTTTGCATTTTCATTTACAAGCAGAGTTTATCTTGTATCCTTGCATACAAACTGAGTTACTATTGTATTCTTCAATACATTGAGTTGTTTTCTACTATTTTAAAAGCTTTCCGTTTATTGCATATGTATTGTTGCTTTATATTGAGTTGAATATCCAGATTTGAGTATATAGAGTTGAGTATACAGAGTTGAGTACCCAAAGTCGAGTATCTGAAAATTGAGTTGAGCCTTATTTCACTGAGTTGAATACTTTATTATTGAGTTGAGCCTTATTTCACTACGTTGAATACCTTATTGTTGAGTTAAGCCTTATTTCACTAAGTTGAATACCTTATTGTTGAGTTGAGCCTTATTTCACTGAGTTGAATATCTTATCTTTGAGTTAAGTATCTTATTCTTGAGTTGATTATCTTATTCTTGAGTTGAGTTTAGTTGAGTGAGTTGAGAAGACGTAAGTATGTTCTTTTTTATCAAGTTCAAGCTTATGTTATGCTTTAGAATTCCCCTTACATACTCGTACATTCAATGTACTGAGCCATTTGGCTTATATTATTTCATGATGTTGATACAGGTATTCAGGATCAGCAACAGACGCTTCATAGATACCACATGCAGTTCGAGGTAGCTATGGTGAGCCTCTTTGCTTTTGGAGGGTTCCATTTGTACTTTCAGTTATATCAGTTGTTAGGATGTCGTGGGTCTTATCCCGACTTCCATCTTTGTCAGTTAGAGGCTTCATATATAGACATATTTTAAAGACTTGAGTTGCCTATGGTTGGTAGTTGAAAGTTCTATTCATATTCAGAGTAAATCATTTGAGTTAAAACTTTGTATTTGAGTTTCATGAATTCTATTTAGTTTTTAAGCTTTTGTATGCTTGAGTTAGTCTCCTGCTTGTAGTCAGCTAGGATGAGGGTTCGCTTGGGGACCAACAATAGTTCTCGTGTGCCAGCCACGTCCAGGGTGTAGGCTCGGGTCGTGACACCCCGCACCCTCAAGCAAAAAAAATAAATTATAAATTGCCTTTGGAAAATGTTTCAATTTTAAAGATTTCTTTTATCTCTCTCAACCCCTACCCCCTCTCCCCCCCCCCAAAAAAAATTGCTTTTGAAAAATGTTTCAATTTTAATTTTTTTTATGCAACTCCCCCCTCCCCATCCCCTCCCTAACCCATCCCCAACAAGGCCACCCCACGCATGCTTCCCCCTTCCCCACCAGCCTATCAATTATTTTTTTAATTTTTTCGGAAATATTTTAAGGCCACCCCACCCCTACCCCAAACCCCCGTCGGACGCCACTCCCACCCAAGCTATCCCATCAATTTTTTTAAAAAAGTATTTCAAATTTTAAAAAAAAATCATTTTATACCACCCCCACACATACCTTGCCCTCCCAGCCGCCCACCCAGGCCACTTTCGTCATTTCTTTTTTGGAGAAATATTTCAAATTTAAAAGATTTTCATTTTTTACGTCACCCCTACCCTCCACCCCCAGACCATTCTCGTCAAAAAAAATAATAATAAAGGATTGTCTTTGGAAAATATTTCAAATTTAATTTTTTATGCAAAATCCCATCCCTACTCCATCCCCACCCAAGCCACCCCCATAAAAAAAATTAAAAAAAATTGATTTTGGAATATATTTCAAATTTAAAAATTTTCATTTTTAATGCCACCCCTCCCACCCTCCAGCAGCCCCTCCGCGAGCCCATCAAATTTTATTTTATTAAAAAAAAAAGTTCTTGGAACAAAACTTCCTGGGTCCGGTCCTGGGTTAAATCTCAAGGTCAGATTTTGGAATGGTCATCGAGGTCTTTTCCTAGTTTGAGTATCGGGGTTGGGTCCTAGTTCAATTATCGGGATTGATTTTCGTATCAGAAATATTTCCTTAAAGAGTATATTTTCGTCTCAACCCAAAAATATAAGATATTTTCTGAGAAATATCATTCACCAACCAAACATTAAAATATATTTTCCAGAAAATATTTTCTACTCTCCAACCAAACATGAGAAAATAAGTTAAAAATTCACTTGTTTTCCAAGAAAACATTTTCTAGGAAAACATTTTCCATGGAAAACATTTTCCATGGAAAACATTTTCCTTCATACCAAACACACCCTAAATCATTATTTTATGTTAAATTGCATTTTTACATGCCATTCATTTTATTCGTTACATTTGTTAATATTCATTTTATTTGTTACTTTTATTAATATTCATTTTTTGTGTTTTTAACGCACTCTAGAAATATATTTAAATACAGATAAGATTGCATACACAGATACTTTATTAACAGATGGTTTTACCCATGATTTTAAGATAATGGTATTGTAGTATGACAATTTTCATTTTTCTATTTAAAGAATTTCTTGGTCATTAAGTTAGTGGTGTTGGATAAGATTTTAGAGAATGAGTGTAATTTTTAGATTTTTAGTCTTATAGAAATTTCTTTAAGTGTTCATAATTTTCCGGTGACAAGTTTCTCGGAGCTCCGTTGGGATCCGGCAAGTTCACCACCAAACACTTCTTTTTATGTGAAATGAGGTCAAGTTAAAGGGTATATTTCTACCTAAAATATTATATCGGAAGAGTGAATTATGTAGAAGTGTGGCTTTTCATTTTGCAAGGGTTAGTGGTTACAAAAAATATTATATTGGACGTGGACATACTAGTGGAAGTTTTTGTCTATTTAATTATGTTCGATCCAAAAACTTTCCATTCAAGCTCTAGCCTTTCTTGTAGATCTTGAAATTAAGAAGCAAGCACCGACTGAGGAGGAAAGTGTATTTGAGAATTTCCTGGACATATATAGTAATCAATGATTTTCAAAGATTGTAACATTATTGTTGGAGTCCCACACCGTCTGTGACATGGGAATATGGACTCTTTATATGGTCTCTGGTAATATGAAGGATAAGGTGAATATGCTAATGAGATTGAGTCAAGAAATGTTCCTTTGACTCTGGTATATGCAGCAAAGAAACACTGTTGTCCTCAATCTTTATAACATAAGCACCTTTTTTTCATAATGCTGAATGATATCTTGAAGTAACGATGTTGCAATCTCTCACTAAATATAGAAATTGGACGATCTAGAGAAGAAGTAGAAGAAGAAGAAATAGGAGATAGTTGGACAAGCTGAATTTCCTATATATTTGGAACTATTATTGTCTCGATCCCTAATCTACTTGGAGTTTCACGAAACTTATGTGGTTTAGTTAGAGTGGCTAGATCCCATATTGGTTGGAGAATAAACCGGTGGTCTACTTATATGAACCTGGAAAATCTCCCTCATGAGCTAGCTTTTTGGGATTGAGCTAGGTCTAGATGCCATAGCTTTACATGTTTCATGTTCTCGTGTTGTTTTCACGTGATATAGGACCACGTGGTGGTTCCATTTAATTAAGTCAACCGACATTCCTATAGAGCTCAAATCCATATGAGTCTCTCCGCACAACTGAATCTCCTAACACCTTGTCTCCTCTTGTCTTCTTATCCACGTCATTGGCTTGAGATCCGATTGTACTATTTTCTCTTCCTCTTCCTGGGTCCTGACGGCATCTTGTCTCTTTTCTTGCCATGTACACCTGGACGAGTTTTACTCAATGCAATATACTCACAAACTCAACAATCAAAGCTGCAATAGAGAAAATGAAGACTCACACAAACTACATTTTGATGTGATCTCTCTGTAAAAGGTGAGTTATATGTCTCTACTGATATAGGTATTGAAATGTTTAAACCATTTTATTTTTTTATGGATTTATGATTTTTTTAAAATTTAAAAGCACTAGAGGAGAGCTAAACAAAAGCGGATCTAGAATTTTGCGCGAGGTTGCGTTTTGTGACAATTGATACAAAACTTAACATTGTTATAAGTTTGTAAAGATTTACCCAAGAATATATGTAGTTCACATTACCTTGTACGGATTGATAAAATGATGAATATCTTTATATGTAGAAATAATTTTTTTGTTTATTAGAAATTAAGTTAATTTACTTATGACGTTCTTTGTTATTTTTTTCCTCGTAAAGCCATGGGACATAAGGAAGAGCATTATGAAAAAGAGGTCATGAGAAAGTCCTAAATGATGATGCAAATGGAATATCAACCGATCAATTCGGAGAAAGTTCCTCTGTTCTACCTAACCCTGGATGGATTTACTTGTTGGATTGCATTCCCACAAACTCGTCTAATGAGGAGGAAGGGAAGGCCGAAGGAGAGAAGTCGGAGCGATATGAAAAGTCAACATGAAAAGAAAATCATCATCGAAACTGGAGCAATTTCAATGAAAATTTTACAATAAGAACAATGAAACAAAGCCCCCATAGGAAAATGTGAAAAAGTACAAGTGAGTTAGATAGAGAATAAGAAGACACACACGTCTTATGTAACATAATACACGTAGGACACCACATATGACGAAAAATTGTCATGTAGGACAGCATATAGGATGAATGTATCTATTTGTTTTTTTTTTTTTCAAGTTTTAGTATCTTTTTGTGCACATCCAAAACTAGAGGGCATAGATTTGAGTTGAGTCCAAGTTAAATGACATATTTATGTATTATATGCCATAGATTTAATGTTGTCCGAGTTTTTCTTTAATTCTCGACATAGCAGGATATCAATGTACTAAATTTTTCTCATTTTACTTATAGAACTTGGTAACTTTTCTATGCTTGATTCGGAATATGAGGGTCAAACTTATTGATGCATGCTGTAAATATATTTGTAAAATCATTTATCTATTGATTGTTTTCTACATATTTATAAATTATAAAAAAATTATGATAAGCCATAATAATTATCAATTCAACCAACAAAAAAAATTACTCATTATAGTTCTCTAAATAATAATCAAAGACACATACATTCAAAAGAAAGAAGTACTCTCCATTACTTTGTAATTTGTAACCGGGTCAATTTGGGAAACAACCTATGTAATCAATCTAAAATTTAGACGGATTTGAGCTAAATATGTAACCAAAATTAATCCTTAAAATACGTTTTGACAAAAACAAAAAAACATGGGACTCCACAAAGAGTGAAAAAGAAAAGAAAAGATAATTTGAATTTTTCTTGCAAGTTTATTTGGGCTGGGAACAACTTCTGAGTTCTGAAGTACGCGACTAGAAGTTGAGAATTCTCGTTTGATTCATGCATTTTTTTTGAATTGTGACCTTTTAAAAACCAATATCATACCACTTTGTTTGAGGTTTTATATGACTTGCCAAGGCTTACTTTGGACGTTTCTGATTGAATATTATTTAACTAAAGTTTTATCTATGTGGCTTATGCTAAATTAAACATTTTTTTAAGGACAGGTAAACATTGATTAAAATTTAAAGGCATAATAGAAAAATGTTCCTTTTCATTTGACTTTAATTTTTATTTATACCTGCGGATTTTTAGTGTGCACAAATAGACATTAAACTGTATAAAGTTGAACAAGTAGATATATGTATCCTACACGGCCAAATTATTTCTATGTGACTTCCTATGTGTATTATTTCACGTATTATGCATATGTCTACTTAATCAATTTTATACAAATTTAAGTGTCTACTTGTGCATTTTCAAAATTGGAAGTCATAGATTTTAGTTGAGACCAGTTAAAGTACAAATTTATGTATTTTGCCAAATTTAAATCATATAGATTTTCTTTGTTGATGTATATATGTGCTTGTCATGTATGGTTGAAATGCATGTAAAAATAAGTTAAAAATTTCAGTCATATTTGTCTGATAGTCTTTTTGTTCTTCAAATTCTAACACTCAAATATACACCAAATAAGCTTAAATTTAAAACATAAGTTCCATATATTATCAAGAACAAAACTTTCCTTTCATGCTCTAGCCTTTCTTGTAGATCTGGAAAGAAGCAGGTACCGATTGAGGAGGAAAGTGTATTCGAGAATTTCCTGGGCATATATAGTAATCAATGATTTGCGAAGATTGCAACATTATTGTTGGAATCCCACATCGTTTGTGGGATGAGAATATGGACTCCTTATAAGGTCTTCGGTAATATTAAGAATTAGGTGAATATGTTAATGAGATTGAGTCGGAAAATGTTCCTTTGACTCTGGTATATGAGGCAAAGGAACACTGTCATCCCCAGTCTTTCTAACATATTGATCTTTTTTGTTATTTAATAATGCTAGATGATATCTTGAAGTACCGATACTGCAATCTCTCACTAAATATATAAATTGGACTATCAAGAGAAGAAATAGGAGATAGTTGGACAAGGTGAATTTCCTACACACTTGGAGTTTCATGATACTTTTGTGGTTTTGTTAGCGTGGGATAGATCTCACATTGGTTGGAGAACGAATTGGTGGTCAGCTTATATGGACTCGGGCACTTCCCCTTCACGAACTAGCTTTTTGGTATTGAGCTAGGTCCAGATTCCATATATTTACATGTCTCATGTTCTCTTCCTGTCCTTCCGAATATGGTTTGCCTAATTCATTGACTGAATACTGTTCAAAAGCAATGGTGTCTATAAATTTAAAACCCTTAAGTAATATCTCTCGAGTCATCTCTTCCGTATTTTTCGAATAGGTTGCTTCTAACATCGGAGAAATATAGAAGAGATGTTGGACAAATATTTCTAGGTGTTATGTGCTAATGAGCTAATGCAAACAATCGGTATGTCCAATTAGCTTCGATATGTCGAACAATTGCAACTTCCGGATATGTAAGTTTTATAAAAAATATCATTGGGTACGTGTGCGACAATATTTTGGGAAAGGCCAAGCAACATAGGTATTTATCCTCTTCTTAGTAATCTAGATGCACAATATGTTGGATAGGGGGCATTCTTTTCCTTTATGGTGCTATGCTTAGCTAGATTTCTGTCACATTATTCCTTGAACTGTTTCTTAACCAGGATGGAAATGTTTGTTGTTAACACCCAATTTTGGCTTAACATTTTCAAAATTAGTAATTTTGAAGTTTTATTCATTCAATCGTACAAAATGCATTTTTTCCAAAGATACCATATACTTTGTTACTGTGTACTCATGTAGACTTTTGAGTTCTCAATTTGTTACTATGGTGTTTATTGGATCCTAAAATACTCTTTGCTGTTTTGGTTTCTCTTTTCAAGTATTTACTTCATGATTTTTTGATTGATTCTTACATATGATTCTATATTAAAGTATTTTCTTTACTGTTCTCTTACTGATTTTTACAGATTTGTTCTTAGTGTCTGTTTAGATAATAATTCTTGTATAGTATTTAGCAAGGTGTAGATCATCTCTTAGAGAATATTGAAAGGTGGTCATTAATTAACTCACAACTTACATGAACAGAAGCCCTTGATGCCTCTAGAAGATATGTTTTAGGTAAGTTTTTAAGAAACAAAACCTCATGAAAACTTATTACTAGAACTGAATTAGTTATTTTGTTATGGTGTTGTCTTGTGCGGTTCAGTTGCCACAAAGTACCTATAATTTTGCCAATAAGATAACATGAATCAAGTATGATAGTTTAGATGAGTTTTAACCTCACTTTAAGTACTCTCCTGTATATGGTGGACTTTTTGGAGTGAAAGAAACAAAAGGCAATACTCTAGAATCAGTACAAAAGATTAAATGGTATTGCATGAGAACATTCTGTTTTTCTGTGTAAAGAGGATAGTACAGATGATGCAGATTTTAGATTTTTTTTACTTCTTTATAGTTCAGCATAGACTTTCATCTTTTAGTCACTGATGTAAATCTTTTTGGTGGTTGCCAGCACAACTTTACCTTTTTTTAAAAGAAAAAAGAACATAGTTGTTGTTAAGTACTATACCTTGTCACTTGGAAGTAACATGATTTAAGTGAAGCCATGTTGAAAATTTAGCCTTGGTACAACTTAATATGTGATCTGATAGAGAAATTGAGAATTTTATATGCAAAAAAGTAAGCTGGGAGAAACCCATGTCTAATAGGGTGAAACTTAACTGATGGGAGCTATGTACATGACTCCGGGAAGGAAGGAATAAGAGGTATTCTAAGTAATGAGAAGGTGATCTCATTCTGGCATTTGTTCTCTTAGTGAAATGCAATAGTGACAATATGACTAAGACAATTGCAGTCAGTTACAGGGTGGAATTGTGCAACAGACTTGAACACACTGACCTAGAACTAGACTCTCAAATTAGGACAATCATGCTTCAAAACAAGACCATCAAGAACCTCAGATTAAAAAGGATAACATAAAAGATTCTGAACCATTTGAGCTTGATGAATGTTAATATCAAGCATTACAACAGAAATGCAAATGAGGTGGCAGATGGCTTTGGTAGCTAGCTTCAAGTCAAGACATTGGGCTACATTTGACTCCTACCACTCTGTATCCAAAAATGTCAAGGGAGCTTACCAATTGGATAAGTGTCAACTCCCTAGTCTCATGATACGTTATGATAATGAAATTTTTTTTGTTAGTTAAGTTTGTTTCTTTTTTAGGTAGAGTAGAAAACTTTGTTAATAAATCCTACACTTTTTTTTGGCTTATTGACTAAATTAGTTTACAAGTCAAGCGTTATATTCTAAGGCCTGGCAAAGACCCCCTCTTTGTAACTTTTTGCAGGAATACGACACAAACTACCTCCAGTCAGTTTAACAAAAAAAAAACACTAAGGACTTGTTGAATGATTTTTATCCTATTGGGTAACTTACAATTACTTTACTTTTTTTTTTTTTTTTTGTATTAGGATGAAATGAATCCAACAAAATTTCAGAACTCCCAAATGGGATCAAATTTCAAGACTAAAATGCAGGCATGCATTCCACCTGGTGCCTTAGCAAGGGGACGAGGAAAAAGCTTAAAATCTATGGGCTTCAAGAGAGTAATGGCTGAAGAAACAACTCCAATTGGTCAAAATAAAAACTTAAAAGCATCAACTTATCAAAAAGAGCCAGCACAAAATGTTATTGTTGTACCTTTTGCTTTTGATCCAAATGAGGATGATGGTCCCCTCTCTCCAGAAGTTGAAGTCATGCAAGATATCCAGACAAATGAAATAAGTATTTATTATCTCGCATTGTCATTTATCTTTTTGTTAGTGTAATAATCTGGTATATTTTATGTCTGACTTGTATTATATAGTAGGTCCTCGTGAATCTGCTGAGCCAAAAAAGTTAGAGGAAAGAACATTTGTAAAAATGTTGGACGACTCAAACCAGGTGAAAAATTGAGAGTCACTTTTTATCAGAATCGAGTTGTTGGAAATCATCATACATCTTTGTCAGACACTTGGGGATTTTAGTTCGTGATCGTAATATGTGTCCATTGCGGGTACACTCATGGATGGACATCGAAAAGGACAAGCTAGAACATATGTGGAATGCCGTTACGGTAAGAATTTTCAACAATACTTTTTAAAAAAAAATTAACTAGAAAATTGTGATATGTGTGTACTCTCTCATTGTGTGTTTTTAATCAGAAACTTGTTCTTCACCACCATAATGTTCATCCTATTTTCCATATCACATTAGAGTATAGTTGCATTAATGATTAGCTTTCCTACATTCAATAATTTTCCTTACAACCCTAGAGATTGAGAAGCTATCTAAAGTATAATGTTTCAAATGATAAGAGTGCATCCATCTAACCCACAAACAATCTTTTCTGTTAGCAACTGCCCATAATTGATCCAAAACTGCAGCCCTGTTTCGAGTTTTTAGGTGCTACGTTGAGTCCCTAAACAGTCTTATAGTGACACTCTTTACCCAAGAGACCAAAGTTGTTTTTGAAGCTATTAGATTGCTTGTCCATAGGAAAGTTCTACATGTTCTATCTATAAGTTTCATGATCCTTTTGGGCAAGATGAAAATTTGTGCCTAATAGGTTTGGACACCAAAAACTATTGACTATATAAGCTGCAATTTGCCAGCATACATGACGAGTCTAGTTGTTTAACATTTCAATTTTTTCAGTAATTTTATCTATAAGAGGCATACATGTGCTATTGGTAGTTTCTTGGAAGACAGAGGAACCCCCAAGTACTTCAAGGGTAGTGTGCCCTTAATGAAACTCTCCCACTATAGTTTCTCTTTGGCATAATATATAGTTTTATTAACCAAGTATAAGTTATCTACTAGTATAAAAAAACGCTGAAATGTAAAACGCCATTACAACATATGAACTACCTGTTTCCAGACCACAAAACTTTCTACTATTGACTAGCCTATGATACCAAAAATAAAGAAATTCATTACTCTATGGATAGAAACTTAACTGCTCAAGTCTTTGTGCTAGTTTGCTCTTCATGTGACCTTAAAGTGCATCTCCGGATAATTTGTCTAGTGAGCTTTTCAGTTACATTCATTTGGTGCTGGAAGATCATTTTGTTTTTTCATGCCAAATATGATACACACAAGCTGCAAATGTCCTATTTCTACTGCTTTACTTTGAAAATCCACAAAGCTTGTTTAGGCTCAATCGACCAGATCGGTTGGCCCTAAACATATGTCATGCTTTAACATTTTTAGTGCTTATAAAACCTTCCTGAATCTAATATTCCATCTTTCTTAACAACATGAAAAATGATACTGGTGAAATATTGTAGGATAAATTTGTCAGTGACGAAATGAATGATCAAAAAGAACATGTCTTGCAACATATGCGAAGGTTATGGAATAATTGGAGAGGATCACTACACAAGAATGTGAAATCTAAGACATTTCGCGATGCTCTAAAAGATGTGCCAAAAGAGGTAGACAAGGGTGATTAGGAATGGCTAGTTAAAGAGCATTTTCTAAGTAACAAGTTTAAGGTATGACTTCATAGCTACTATTTATTAACGTTAGTTTTAGTGTTTGACTATAATTTTCATGGTGTTTTATTAATATAGGAAACAAGTACAAGAAACTCAGTGAATAGGTCTAAGCTGAGTATGCCTCATCGTATGAGTAGTAAGCCTATTAGAGAGATAATTTATGAATTGGTAAGTAATGCTAGAAACTCTTTAGAAATCCTATTTTTTGTTAAATTGATTTATTTTACTTGTTTGTTTATATGTGAAGGGAGGAAAAGACGGTAAGCCACCAAACATGGACACTATCTTCTTCGAGACACGTAAGAAGGATAACAAGCTTGTCGAACCTGAAACAAATGCAAAATATGTATGTTTAGTGATAAGTCATTTTACATCATTTTACTTTATGTGCTTTATTATTTTCATTTATCTTGTGTTTAATAGGTTGAGATCCAGAAACTGGTTCAATCTGATTCATCTCTTACAAATATTGAGGTCGTCGAAAAGTGCTTTGGGCTTCAACGTAAGAGTCATGTGATTGGATTTGGAGGTGGGATAACATCTAAGGAGTTGAAAGGTGGTAACTCTTCAAAGGCTGCATTGCTAGATAAGTTGAACGCAAGTGAGAAAGAAAATGAATTATTAAAAAAACGCATGGATGAGTTGGAGAATAAATGTCAACGCATGGATGAGCTCGAGAGAAAATATGAACAACTTGCAAGTGTAGTGTTTGGTGAACCTACATCAACACCATCTTGCAAGTGTAGTGTTTGGTGAACCTACATCACCGCCAATTAACAGGTTAGTAGATTGATTTTTTTCTCTATGATGAAATGATTGCAATGCTATATGAAATTCTTTTAGTTCAACAATGGACGTCTAATGGCTCTTCTTTCATCTCCTTATGTGGTAGGCTTATTACTTGTTGAACCTCAGAGGATGTGTCCCCTTAGATTGTTGTTGCATCAGTAAATCTACATTGATACCCCTCCGCCTTTACTATATTGTGTATTTCTACTTTCCTTTCTTTCGATTCTTTCCCTCTCTTGGTGTTTCAGCTGAAATAAGGTTGTAAAGTTTAATGGTTGTTTTGTATATGTAGATGAATTGTATGGTGTTCTTTTTGATTGGATGCTACTCTTTGAAATATTTGTGTCTAAATATCCTTGAATTGATGTCTCTTTATTACCATGAGAATGTTGCAATTCTGATATGAGAGCATTGTAATTTATCTATGTTTATGAGTTTTCTCCCTTCATTTATCATTTCTTGAAACCCACGTGTTATACATTTCATTTAAAGCCTGGTTAGCTAGAGTGTCTTGTAGTTTATTCATTTTCCACATAATGTGGTATATCAATGGTTGTCTAGCTACTAGAATATGAGGAATCTCATTCTATGCTCCATGTTTTGTATCATATCCCTTCCATCATATTTTTTTTAGGAGCACTGATTTTGTCTATAGAGTCAAATTCCTGTAGTTTGTTTGTTACAGTGTCTACAAGACTTTGATTGCCTTAGCTTTTGCCTATGTATTAGTAGTCTACTCTAGCTATAGTGTCTACAAGCCTCTAGTATTGCCTTAGCCTGTGTATTAGTAGTCTACTCCATCTCTGCTTCTTTTGTATAAAGTAGATCAACCTTACACAGAAGTCTCTGCTATTTCCATAATCTTTCTATCACTTTTTTTTTAGAATATTTCATCTTTCTATCACTTTCACTTCCCCAATACTCTCTTCTTGATATTGGTTCTGTTTTATAATCATAATTTTGATCATTATCCATGCCCTATTCTGTAGCACTGCATGTAATTAAGAAAAATAATTTATCTTCCGTTGTTTGTACAAGAACGTAGATTTATGTGGATGAACAACTGTCATTATCATACTTTTTGTGAGAAGAAGATAGGCTCATAAAGAGAAGAGAAACTAATGCTAACTGTGATAGTTTCTGCTCATGTATTACGTCTCCTGTACTCTTCAATTGTTGTATTAGTATACCTGTAATGAACCTAGATAATGCTAATCGACTTTTTTTGTGTTCTGAAATTTTATACTTCCATAGCACCATACAGTAGTACTAGTAGTGTGCAGCAACAGTAACCATATCTAACCCTCTTCCTAATTACATTTTGAACTTGCTGCATAACATGATTGATATTCACATTTTGTCCTTGAAAATTCTTCTTGTTCCTGGCCATCCAGATATTGTAAATAGTAGCTCCGTACACGGCTTCCATCTATTGCAGTTTACTTTAATTTGCAATAATGCACCATCCACACATCTGTTCTGTACTCTTAACTCAATCCAGGTTTGTATTGCATCACATACTCTCTTCAGCCAGTTACATTTAGAGAAGATATGTGTTACATCCTTTATCCAGTTCCCATCACACAAAACACAAGTATTATTATCACACGATATGCCAATTCTCACCAGTCTCACCTTAGTTAGCAGTCTGCCACGAACAACTAGTTGTAGTATAAACCTATGCTTTGGTAATGCAATCCTATTCCATATCAGTTCAGTAGTTGGGAGCACTGGTGCATCACCTATTATGTCTACATAATCCCTGGATATTGGTTATTTCCTATTAGCAGTTAGACAATAATTGTTTTCATTAGTGAGCCATACTCTGTTTTAGTTTGTGCAGTTGTTTTCAGTATAATTACTTGTTATCAAACTAATACACTTGTTTTTTATACAGCTCAAGAATTTCAAAGTGAAAGAATTTATCATTCAAGAAAGTAAGGAGCAAGGTGAAGTTCACAAGGATTTTAAAAAACTATCTTATGTATATATATGTTGCAAATTTCATTTTTTTAAATTAGGAGTTGATTAAAGTATTATACACAATTTGGATATGGGATATATAACTTTCTTTAGTTTATTTTTATCAATGATGAAGTTTTATATCTATTTAATTTTTATTTTATATTTGGATGTCTGAAATTATTGTTAATATTATTAGTTTAGTCGTACAATATTCATAAAATCAGAAATTTAGATGTGGTATTTTAGACTGTTTTATGAATGGCTTATCGAAAATATTTTGAAATGACCATTAGCGACGAAAAATCTCAGCAACATACAATTAACGAAAGGTGTTTTCGTCGTTAAAAATACATGTATTGGTTGGATGTGAGTTGCTCCTAATGATTTTTAACAACCGAATTTTTTAATTAGCGTAGGGAAAATGCAGTCGCTATTGAAGGACATATAGTGATTGGACTTTATGTCGACGTTAAAAGTTTATTTAGCGACCGGACAGAATCTCGTCGCTAATCTTTTAACTTTTAACGACGGGCGACGACCGGATTTATTCCTGTCGTTAAATACCTTTAGCGACCGGATTAGGGCTCTTAATAACCAAATGTCCCCTCGCTATGGGTCATTTTTCTTGTAGTGAAGAAAACATTTTCTAGGAAAATAGTTTCCATGGAAAATATTTTCCTTCATACCAAACACACCCTAAATCATTATTTTATGTTAAATTGCATTTTTACATGCCATTCATTTATTCGATACATTTGTTAATATTCATTTTATTTGTTACTTTATTAATATTCATTTTTTGTGTTTTTAACGTCACTCTAGAAATATATTTAAATACAGATAAGATTGCATACACAGATACTTTATTAACAGATGGTTTTACCCACGATTTTAAGATAATGGTATTGTACTATGACAATTTACATTTTTCTATTTAAAGAATTTCTTGGTCATTAAGTTAGTGGTGGTGGATAAGATTTTAGAGAATGAGTGTAATTTTCAGATTTTTTAGTCTTATAGAAATTTCTTTAAGTGTTCATAATTTTCCAGTGACAAGTTTCTCGGAGCTCCGTTGGGATCCGGCAAGTTCACCACCAAACACCCCTTTTTATGTGAAATGAGGTCAAGTTAAAAGGTATATTCCTACCTAAAATATTATATCGGAAGAGTGAAGTATGTAGAGGTGTGGCTTGTCATTTTGCAAGGGTTAGTGGTTACAAAAAATATTATATTGGACGTGGACATACTAGTGGAAGTTTTTCTCTATTTAATTATGTTCGATCCAAAAAATTTCCTTTCATGCTCTAGCCTTTCTTGTAAATCTTGAAATTAAGAAGCAAGCACCGACTGAGGAGGAAAGTGTATTCGAGAATTTCCTGGACATATATAGTAATCAAAGATTTTCAAAGATTGTAACATTATTGTTGGAGTCCCACACCGTCTGTGGGATGGGAATATGGACTCCTTATATGGTCTCCGGTAATATGAAGGATAAGGTGAATATGCTAATGAGATTGAGTCAAGAAATGTTCCTTTGACTCTGGTATATGCAGCAAAGAAACATTGTTGTCCTCAATCTTTATAACATAAGCTACCTTTTTTTAATAATGCTGAATGATATCTTAAAGTAACGATGTTGCAATCTCTCACTAAATATAGAAATTGGACGATCAAGAGAAGAAGTAGAAGAAGAAGAAATAGGAGATAGTTGAACAAGCTGAATTTCCTATATATTTGGAACTATTATTGTCTTGATCCCTAATCTACTTGGAGTTTTACGACACTTATGTGGTTTAGTTAGAGTGGCTAGATCCCATATTGGTTGGAGAATAAACCGGTGGTCTACTTATATGAACCTGGACAATCCCCCTCATGAGCTAGCTTTTTGGGGTTGAGCTAGGTCTAGATGCCATAGCTTTACATGTTTCATGTTCTCGTGTTGTTTTCATGTGATATAGGACCAAATTCATATGAGGCTCCTCCGCACAACTGAATCTCCTAACACCTTGTCTCCTCTTGTCTTCTTGTCCACGTCATTGGCATGAGATCCGATTGTACTATTTTCACTTCCTCTTCCTGAGTCCTGAGGGCATCTTGTCTCATTTCTTGCCATGTACACCTGGACGAGTTTTACTCAATGCAATATACTCACACAAACTAAACAATCAAAGCTGCAATAGAGAAAATGAAGACTCACACAAACTACATTTTGATGTGATCTCTCTGTAAAAGGTGAGTTATATGTCTCTACTGATATAGGTATTGAAATGTTTGAACTTTTTTTTTTATGGATTTATGATTTTTTTAAATTTAAAAGCACTAGAGGAGAGCTAAACAAAAGCGGATCTAGAATTTTGCGCGAGGTTGCGTTTTGTGACAATTGATACAAAACTTAACATTGTTATAAGTTTGTAAAGATTTACCCAAGAATATATGTAGTTCACATTACCTTGTACGGATTGAAAAAATGATGAATATCTTTATATGTAGAAATAATATTTTTTTTATTACAAATGAAGTTAATGCACTTATGACGTTCTTTGTTATTTTTTAACTCGTAAAGCCATGGGACATAAGGAAGAGCATTATGAAAAAGAGGTCATGAGAAAGTCCTAAATAATGATGCAAATGGAATATCAACCAATCAATTCGGAGAAAGTTCCTTTGTTCTACCTAACCCTGGATGGATTTACTTGTTGGATTGCGTTCCCACAAACTCGTCTAATGAGGAGGAAGGGAAGGCCGAAGGAGAGAAGTCGGAGCGATATGAAAAGTCAACATGAAAAGAAAATCATCATCAAGACTGGAGCAATTTCAATGAAAATTTTACAATAAGAACAATGAAACAAAGCTCCCATAGGAAAATGTGAAAAAGTACAAGTGAGTTAGATAGAGAATAAGAAGACACACAACGTCTTATGTAACATAATACACGTAGGACACCACATATGACGAAAAATTGTCATGTAGGACAGCATATAGGATGAATGTATCTATTTGTTTATTTTTTTAAAGTTTTAGTATCTTTTTGTGCGCATCCAAAACTAGAGGTCATAAATTTAAGTTGAGTCCAAGTTAAATGACATATTTATGTATTATATACTATAGATTTAATGTTGTCCAAGTTTTTCTTTAATTCTCGACATAGCAGGATATCAGTGCATTAAATTTTTCTCATTTTACTTATAGAACATGGTAACTTTTCTATGCTTGATTCGGAATATGAGGGTCAAACTTATTGATGCATGCTGTAAATTTATTTGTAAAATCATTTATCT
>NW_006239621.1:16959-24142 GCF_000226075.1 Solanum tuberosum | reverse complement strand
TAATCAATCTAAAATTTAGACGGATTTGAGCTAAATATGTAACCAAAATTAATCCTTAAAATACGTTTTGACAAAAACAAAAAAACATGGGACTCCACGAAGAGTAAAATAAAATAAAATGATAATTTGAATTTTTCTTGCAAATTTATTTGCGTTGGGAACAACTTCTGAGTTCTGACCTATAGGACCAGAAGTTGAGAATTCTCGTTTGATTCATGCATTTTTTTTGAATTGTGACCTTTTAAATACCAAATATCATACTACTTTGTTTGAGGTTTTATATGACTTGCCAAGGCTTACTTCGGACGTTTCTGATTGAATATTGTTTAACTTAAGTTTTATCTATGTGGCTTATGCTAACTTAAACATTTTTTTAAGGACAGGTAAACATTGATTAAAATTTAAAGGCATAATAGAAAAATGTTCCTTTTCATTCGACTTTAATTTTTATTTATGCCTGCAGATTTTTAGTGTGCACAAATAGACATTAAAATGTATAAATTTGAACAAGTAGATATATGCATCCTACACGGCCAAATTATTTCTATGTGACTTCCTATGTGTATTATTTTAATGTATTATGCATATGTCTACTTGATCAATTTTATACAAATTTAAGTGTCTACTTGTGCATATTCAAAATTGGAGGTCATAGATTTCAGTTGAGACCACTTAAAGTGCAAATTTATGTATTTTGCCAAATTTAAATCCTATAGATTTTCTTTGTTGATGTATATGTGCTTGTCATGTATGGTTGAAATGCATGTAAAAATAAGTTAAAATTTCAGTCATGTTTGTCTGATAGTCTTTTTGTTCTTCAAATTCTAACACTCAAATATACACCAAATAAGCTTAAATTTAAAACATAAGTTCCATATATTATCAAGAACAAAACTTTCCTGTCATGCTCTAGCCTTTCTTGTAGATCTGGAAAGAAGCAAGTACCGATTGCGGAGGAAAGTGAATTCGAGAATTTCCTGGGCATATATAGTAATCAATGATTTGCGAAGATTGCAACATTATTGTTGGAATCCCACATCGTTTGTGGGATGAGAATATGGACTCCTTATATGGTCTTCGGTAATATAAAGAATTAGGTGAATATGTTAATGAGATTGAGTCGGAAAATGTTCCTTTGTCTCTGGTATATGAGGCAAAGGAACACTGTCATCCCCAGTCTTTCTAACATATTGATCTTTTTTCTTTTTTTTTTAATAATGCTAGATGATATCTTGAAGTACCGATACTGCAATCTCTCTCTAAGTATATAAATTGGACTATCAAGAGAAGAAATAGGAGATAGTTGGACAAGGTGAATTTCCTACACACTTGGAGTTTCATGATACTTTTGTGGTTTTGTTAGAGTGGGATAGATCCCACATTGGTTGGAGAACGAATTGGTGGTCAGCTTATATGGACTCGGGCAATTCCCCTTTACGAACTAGCTTTTTGGTATTGAGCTAGGTCCAGATTCCATATATTTACATGTCTCATGTTCTCTTCCTGTCCTTCCGAATATGGTTTGCCTAATTCATTGACTGAATACTGTTGAAAAGCAATGGTGTCTATAAATTTAAAACCCTAAGTAATATCTCTCGAGTCATCTCTTCCGTATTTTTCGAATAGGTTGCTTCTAACATCGGAGAAATATAGAAGAGATGTTGGACAAATATTTCTAGGTGTTATGTGCTAATGAGCTAATGCAAACAATCGGTATGTCCAATTAGCTTCGATATGTCGAACAATTGCAACTTCCGGATATGTAAGTTTTATAAAAAATATCATTGGGTACGTGTGCGACAACATTTTGGGAAAGGCCAAGCAACATATGTATTTATCCTCTTCTTAGTAATCTAGATGCACAATATGTTGGATAGGGGGCATTCCTTTCCTTTATGGTGCTACGCTTAGCTAGATTTCTGTCACATTATTCCTTGAACCGCTTCTTAACAAGGATGGAAATGTTTGTTGTTAACACCCAATTTTGGCTTAACATTTTCAAAATTAGTAATTTTTTAGTTTTATTCATTCAATCGTACAAATTGCATTTTTTCTAATTTTAAATAACTTTATAGATTCTTATCCTTATTTTTCAAAATTTTATATTTTTATCAGTTATTTTTTTTAATTGCATTATTTTTTGTCACAATCCATTGAATATGTTGTGAATAACCTGTCTTTCATTAAATTATTATTTTACATAAATTGCATTTTTACATGCCATTCATTTTATTCGTTACATTTGTTAAAATTCATTTTATTTGTTACTTTTATTAATATTCATTTTTTGTGCAGTCTAGAAATATATTTAAATACGGATAAGATTGCATAAGAAATATTTTATTAACAAGTGGTTTTAGCCCACGATTTTAAGATAGTGGTATTGTACTAAGACGGTTTTTGGTCATTAAGTTAGTGGTGATGAATAAGATTTTAGAGAATGAATGTAATTTTTAGATTTTTTAGACTTATAGAAATTTCTCAAGTGTTCATAATTTTCTAGTGACAAGTTCACCAGAGCTCTGTCGGGATCCGACAAGTCCATCACCAAATACCCCTTTTTTTCCATTTTCCCGGCAGAATTCACCCAAACAAGCAGGGACCCCAGCCCTTTTCTCCGGTAAAACTCCAACAATATTTCAAATCTCTTTTCCCTTATTTGTCTCTTTTTTCAGGGATAAGGCATAAGTACCCTTAGCCTATGACCGAAGTTTCATAGACACACCTAATCTTAATTAAGGTCCTATTAGCATAGATTAGTGAATCCACTTAGTAGTTAGGTTCTATACCCCCGACAATGTATAGGATGACCCTGACAGCATGAGGCAAGACGCTGTATTATCACATAGCTCAGAGTGATGATTGTCGGTTAGAGAAACTCCTACAAAGATATTTTGTATTTTTATATATATCTGTAACATCCAGCAATTTTAAATAACTAAGAAGAGTCTTAGAATTGAAAATTTTCATTTTTGGAAAGAATTTTAAAAATCTGGAAATTTGTCCAAGTATGGGAAAAAGGTGAGTTTTTGGCCAACTTTGGGCATTCGTAACTTCTAGCTAAGGATGATTTAGGTGTAGTTCCAGTTATGGTTGCAAAGTTCGTGGAATGATCTTTCTAACGCCACCGAGTTTGCTCAATTCTGAGTTCGTATGAGTGAGTTATTCCCTTTTGAAGTTGGGCAGTTGGCAGGGAAATCCGTCCGGAAATTTGTAAGGGTATTTTGGTATTTTCCCTAATCAATTCCTCGGGTTATATTGTTGTGTTAGACTGATTTTTAGTTTAGTTTGTCCCCTTTTAAAGAGTGAGAGTTAGGGCTTGGGAGAGAAGAGAGAAAGAAGAGGAGAAAGAGAAGATCAAGCAAGGAGATCATCGTGGATATCGTGGAGGGTGATCCCCACTAGGTATGTGAGTTCATAGTGATTGTTTATGTTGTTGAAGTTGTTGGGTTGTGTTGTTGATGTTGTTGATTGTGTTGTTGAAGTCCCTTGTTGATTTGGGACATGTTTTCCGGTTGTGTTTTTGAGTTGTAATCTATTGTATGTTGAGGGGTTTATGGTTCTAAGTATTTGGTGTTAGAACCTTTGAGGTTTAGAAGGTTTAGAGTTGAAGAAACAAGAAAGGAAAGTCGAAATTTCGGGAAAAAGGGCTGGGGCGTCGCGTCAGCCAGCGCTCCCCAGCAGGGGCTCTAAAGTTTTCCCCATGGGGCGCCGCGCCTAGCAGTGCTCCCCAGCAGTTCTTTTGAGCTCCAAGGGCTGGCTCCCCGCGCCTTGCAGAGCGCCAAGGACGCCAAGTTCCCTCCCCATGGGGCGCCGCGCCTAGCAGTACGCCCCAGCAGTCCTTCTGAGCTCCGAGGGCTGGCGCCCCGCGCCTTGCAGAGCGCCAAGGACGCCAAGTTCCCCCATTCTTTTCACACTTTCTCATGCATGTTCCATGGTATTGTACCAATGTTTCATAGTTGTTTCTGACACTCCGAAGTACGTCTAAACGTCAAGAACTCCTCCTTCACATGTGATCAAACACCTTGAATTCATAATCCAATTCAAGGAGAGTTAGTTTACAAGTCAAGTAAAGTTAGAAGTCAAGTGAATTTAAGAGTTAAGCTTAGAAGTTAAGCAAGTCAAGCAAGTTTTTAAAGTTGTTCAAGAGTCTTTAGTGAACGTTTTAACTTCACTTTTAAGACTCAAGTTTCAAGTCAAGAAAAAGGGTATAAAGTTTCAAGTTGAGTAAAGAGTATTGAGTCGAGTAAAGAGTCTCAAGTTTCAAGTTAAATCAAGAGTTCTAAGTCGAGTCCTTTTCTCAAAAGTTATTAGGTAACTATGTATTTCCCAAATAGGTTTCTAAATGTTTTTACATTTGAGTAAGAAAGGAACAACAAATTCCAAGAGAGCCTTTGGGCTAGATTTTGAGTAATTATCTCAAACTAAAGAAAGATGTGTTTAAAACATTTATGAGCTAAAAAATATTTTTGGGAGTAGTCTTGAGCACCGAGTTGGGGACACGAGTTCATATTAACTCAACTCCCCATAAGAACCATGCGGCCAACATAGGATTTAACGGGTCATACTTTTTAGATGATCCCGTAAGTTAAGCTAGTGGAGCCACTTAGTAAAGTTAGCTTCTTATATCACGGCCAGGTATATGATGGTCCTTGGGCAACGTGAGGTAAAACGTTATATCACCACTAGGGCTCATAGTGGTGGTTGTCGGTTAAAGAATCTCCCACAAAAGTTATATTACTTTTATATAAGTAAAGTTGAGTTTGTTATCGTTTTATCCTTAACAAACTAAGTTGTTTACATTGTTTTACAAGCTTGATATGTATTGCATATTTCTTATTGCTTTACATTTCAGTTCTTTTATTCATAAGTCGAACAGAACCAAGGTAAGAGTTCCTTTTTACTCCTTTCAAGCTTAAGTTGTGGTTTAGCTTTCCAGCTCGTATACTCGTACATTCCATGTACTGATGCCAGTTGGCCTGCATCTTATTATGGTGTAGATGCAGGTACCCAGGATCAGTACCCAGCACGCCGTTGATCCAGCTGAGCACTCCAGAGTCAGTGGTGAGCCTCCTTGCCTTCCGGAGGACTCAGTTATTTTGTTTCCTTAAGTTTTGCTTTATTAAGATGTTGCGGGGTCTGTCCCAACATCCATCTCAGTATTTTAGAGGCTTCATAGACAGTCAGTTAGTTAGTTTTGATTCTCTCATCTATGTATATATGTAAATATTCTATTTTGAGACTCGAGTTGCCTTTTTGGCTAGATTTTTATCCGTTGGTTGTTTTATAACCTTGCATTGCATTGAGTTATTCTGTTGAGTTAGGTTTCCGCTGAGTTAAGAAAAGAAAGACAGGCCAAGGGTTCGCTTGGGGGCCAGCAATGGTCTTCGAGTGCCGGCCACTTCCAGGGTGTAGGCTCGTGGCGTGACAATATCTACAGAGTTTACTTTGTATTTTCATATAGAAGCAGAGTCTATCTTGTATCCTTGCATACAAACTGAGTTACTATTGTATTCTTCAATACATTGAGTTGTTTTCTACTATTTTAAAAGATTTCCATATATTGCATATGTATTGTTGCTTTATATTGAGTTGGGTATCCAGATTTGAGTATATAGAGTTGAGTATACAGAGTTGAGTACCCAAAGTCGAGTATCTGAAAATTGAGTTGAGCCTTATTTCACTGAGTTGAATACTTTATCTTTGAGTTGAGTATCTTATTCTTGAGTTGAGCATCTTATTCTTGAGTTGAGCATCTTATTCTTGAGTTGAGCATCTTATTCTTGAGTTGAGCATCTTATTCTTGAGTTGAGCATCTTATTCTTGAGTTGAGCATCTTATTCTTGAGTTGAGCATCTTATTCTTGAGTTGAGCATCTTATTCTTGAGTTGAGCATCTTATTCTTGAGTTGAGCATCTTATTCTTGAGTTGAGCATCTTATTCTTGAGTTGAGCATCTTATTCTTGAGTTGAGCATCTTATTCTTGAGTTGAGCATCTTATTCTTGAGTTGAGCATCTTATTCTTGAGTTGAGCATCTTATTCTTGAGTTGAGCATCTTATTCTTGAGTTGAGCATCTTATTCTTGAGTTGAGCATCTTATTCTTGAGTTGAGCATCTTATTCTTGAGTTGAGCATCTTATTCTTGAGTTGAGCATCTTATTCTTGAGTTGAGCATCTTATTCTTGAGTTGAGCATCTTATTCTTGAGTTGAGCATCTTATTCTTGAGTTGAGCATCTTATTCTTGAGTTGAGCATCTTATTCTTGAGTTGAGCATCTTATTCTTGAGTTGAGCATCTTATTCTTGAGTTGAGTGTCTTATTCTTGTGGTGAGTTTAGTTGAGTGAGTTGAGAAGAGGTAAGTATGTTCTTTTTTATCAAGTTCAATCTTATGTTATGCTTTAGAATTCCCCTTACATTCTTGTACATCCGATGTACTAAGCCATTTGGCCTGCATCATTTCATGATGCTGATACAGGTATTCAGGCTCATCAACAAGCGCTTCATTGATACCACATGCAGTTCGGGTTAGCTATGGTGAGACTCATTGCTTTCGGAGGGTTACACTTGTACTTTCAGTTATATTAGTTGTTAGGATGTCGTGGGTCTTGTCCCGATTTCCATCTTTGCCAGTTAGAGGCTTCATAGATAGACATATTTTAAAGACTTGAGTTGCATATCGGTTGCTAGTTGAATGTTTTATTTATATTCAGAGTATATCATTTGAGGTAAAACTTTGTATTTGAGTTTCATGAATTCTATTTAGTTTTTAAGATTTTGTATGCTTGAGTTAGTCTCACGCTTGTAGTCAACCAGGATGAGGGTTCGCTTGGGGACCATCAATGGTTCTCGAGTGCCGGCCACGTCTAGGGTGTTGGCTCGGTTCGTGACGCCCCCCACCCTTAAGTAAAAAAATAATAATTATAAATTGCGTTTGGAAAATGTTACTAATTTTAAGATTTCGTTTATCTCTCTCAACCCCTACCACCCCTACCCCCCCTCCAAAAAAAAATAGCTTTTGTAAAATATTTCAATTTTTTAAAATTTTACGCAACTCCCCCCTCCGCAGCCCCTCCCTAACCCCTCCCCAACAAGGCCACCCCACCTATGCTACCCCTTCCACCGCCATCCTATCAATTATTTTTTTAATTTCTTTTTTGGGAAATATTTTAAGGCCACCCCAA
>NW_006239621.1:7360-14868 GCF_000226075.1 Solanum tuberosum | reverse complement strand
AACTCGTCTAATGAGGAGGAAGGGAAGGCCGAAGGAGAGAAGTCAGAGCGATATGAAAAGTCAACATGAAAAGAAAATCATCATCGAGACGGGAGCAAGTTCAATGAAAATTTTAAAATAAGAACAATGAAACAAAGCTCCCATAGGAAAATGTGAAAAAGTACAAGTGAGTTAGATAGAGAATAAGAAGACACACACGTCTTATGTAACATAATACACGTAGGACACCACATATGATGAAAAATTGTCATGTAGGACAGCATTTAGGATGAATGTATCTATTTGTTTATTTTTTTTAAAGTTTTAGTATCTTTTTGTGCGCATCCAAAACTAGAGTGTATAGATTTAAGTTGAGTCCAAGTTAAATGACATATTTATGTATTATATGCCATAGATTTAATGTTGCCCGAGTTTTTCTTTAATTCTTGACATAGCAGGATATCAGTGCAGTAAATTTTTCTTATTTTACTCATAGAACATGGTAACTTTTCTATGTTTGATTCGGAATATGAGGGTCAAACTTATTGATGCATGCTGTAAATTTATTTGTAAAATCATTTATCTTCAAACTTATTGATGCATGCTGTAAATTTATTTGTTAAATCATTTATCTATTGATTGTTTTCTACATATTTATAAATTATAAAAAAAATTATGATAAGCCATAATAATTATTAATTCAAACAAAAAAAAAATTACTCATTAGTCATTATAGTTCTCTAAATAATAATCAAACACGCATAAATTCAAAAGAAAGAAGTAATCTCCATTACTTTGTAATTTGTAACCGGGTCGATTTGGGAAACAACCTATGTAATCAATCTAAAATTTAGACGGATTTGAGCTAAATATGTAACCAAAATTAATCCTTAAAATACGTTTTGACAAAAACTAAAAAACATGGGACTCCACGAAGAGTAAAAAAATAAATAAATGATAATTTGAATTTTTCTTGCAAGTTTATTTGCATTGGGAACAACTTCTGGGTTCTGACCTATAGGACCAGAAGTTTAGAATTCTCGTTTGATTCATGCATTTTTTTTGAATTGTGACCTTTTAAAAACCAAATATCATACCACTTTGTTTGAGGTTTTATATGACTTGCCAAGGCTTACTTCGGACGTTTCTGATTGAATATTGTTTAACTTAAGTTTTATCTATGTGGCTTATGCTAACTTAAACATTTTTCTAAGGACAGGTAAACATTGATTAAAATTTAAAGGCATAATAGAAAAATGTTCCTTTTCATTCGACTTTAATTTTTATTTATGCCTGCGGATTTTTAGTGTGCACAAATAGACATTAAAATGTATAAAGTTGAACAAGTAGATATATGCATCCTACACAGCCAAATTATTTCTATGTGACTTCCTATGTGTATTATTTTAATGTATTATGCATATGTCTACTTGATCAATTTTATACAAATTTAAGTGTCTACTTGTACATATTCAAAATTGGAGGTCATAGATTTTAGTTGAGACCAGTTAAAGTGCAAATTTATGTATTTTGCCAAATTTAAATCATATAGATTTTCTTTGTTGATGTATATATGTGCTTGTCATGTATGGTTGAAATGCATGTAAAAATAAGTTAAAATTTCAGTCATGTTTGTTTGATAGTCTTTTTGTTCTTCAAATTCTAACACTCAAATATACACCAAATAAGCTTAAATTTAAAACATAAGTTCCATATATTATCAAGAACAAAACTTTCCTTTCATGCTCTAGCCTTTCTTGTAGATCTGGAAAGAAGCAAGTACCGATTGAGGAGGAAAGTGTATTCGAGAATTTCCTGGGCATATATAGTAATCAATGATTTGCGAAGATTGCAACATTATTGTTGGAATCCCACATCGTTTGTGGGATGAGAATATGGACTCCTTATATGGTCTTCGGTAATATAAAGAATTAGGTGAATATGTTAATGAGATTGAGTCGGAAAATGTTCCTTTGTCTCTGGTATATGAGGCAAAGGAACACTGTCATCCCCAGTCTTTCTAACATATTGATCTTTTTATTTTTTATTTTAATAATGCTAGATGATATCTTGAAGTACCGATACTGCAATCTCTCTCTAAGTATATAAATTGGACTATCAAGAGAAGAAATAGGAGATAGTTGGACAAGGTGAATTTCCTACACACTTGGAGTTTCATGATACTTTTGTGGTTTTGTTAGAGTGGGATAGATCCCACATTGGTTGGAGAATGAATTGGTGGTCAACTTATATGGACTCGGGTAATTCCCCTTCACGAACTAGCTTTTTGGTATTGAGCTAGGTCCAGATTCCATATATTTACATGTCTCATGTTCTCTTCCTGTCCTTCCGAATATGGTTTGCCTAATTCGTTGACTGAATACTGTTGAAAATCAATGGTGTCTATAAATTTAAAACCGTAAGTAATATCTCTCGAGTCATCTCTTCCGTATTTTTCGAATAGGTTGCTTCTAACATCGGAGAAATATAGAAGAGATGTTGGACAAATATTTCTAGGTGTTATGTGCTAATGAGCTAATGCAAACAATCGGTATGTCCAATTAGCTTCGATATGTCGAACAATTGCAACTTCCGGATATGTAAGTTTTATAAAAAATATCATTGGGTACGTGTGCGACAACATTTTGGGAAAGGCCAAGCAACATATGTATTTATCCTCTTCTTAGTAATCTAGATGCACAATATGTTGGATAGGGGGCATTCCTTTCCTTTATGGTGCTACGCTTAGCTAGATTTCTGTCACATTATTCCTTGAACCGCTTCTTAACAAGGATGGAAATGTTTGTTGTTAACACCCAATTTTGGCTTAACATTTTTAAAATTAGTAATTTTTTAGTTTTATTCATTCAATCGTACAAATTGCATTTTTTCTAATTTTAAATAACTTTATAGATTCTTATCCTTATTTTTCAAAATTTTATATTTTTATCAGTTATTTTTTTTAATTGCATTATTTTTTGTCACAATCCATTGAATATGTTGTGAATAACCTGTCTTTCATTAAATTATTATTTTACATAAATTGCATTTTTACATGCCATTCATTTTATTCGTTACATTTGTTAAAATTCATTTTATTTGTTACTTTTATTAATATTCATTTTTTGTGCAGTCTAGAAATATATTTAAATACGGATAAGATTGCATAAGAAATATTTTATTAACAAGTGGTTTTAGCCCACGATTTTAAGATAGTGGTATTGTACTAAGACGGTTTTTGGTCATTAAGTTAGTGGTGATGAATAAGATTTTAGAGAATGAATGTAATTTTTAGATTTTTTAGACTTATAGAAATTTCTCAAGTGTTCATAATTTTCTAGTGACAAGTTCACCAGAGCTCTGTCGGGATCCGACAAGTCCATCACCAAATACCCCTTTTTTTCCATTTTCCCGGCAGAATTCACCCAAACAAGCAGGGACCCCAGCCCTTTTCTCCGGTAAAACTCCAACAATATTTCAAATCTCTTTTCCCTTATTTGTCTCTTTTTTCAGGGATAAGGCATAAGTACCCCTAGCCTATGATCGAAATTTCAGAGAAACACCTAATCTTAATGAAGGTCCTATTACCCCCTGAACTCATTTTTTCGTAATTTTGTGCACCTTTTGTGTTGACGTGACAGCTTCAACTACCCAAGTTAGTTGTGTTTGTACACACTATCCCGCCACGTGTGTAAATATTAAATTTTAAATTATTTTTATTTTTTAATTAAAAAATAATTTTTAAAAAATAGTTTTTTTCTTAATTCCTTTTTAATATTTTTCTTTACAAAATATTTTTATTTTCCTTATCTAGTATTTAAATAAAGTTAATACACATTTTTTTACCTTGTATCAATTTTTTTTACCTATATTCATTGTTATTCTCTTTAATTAATCTATTGATTTTATTTTCTTTATCTTTCATTTTTATTTGATTTCAATTTAATTCCAAATGTCTTGTATCTAAAATAAGTTAATTTTGAAAAGATATCATAATAAGTGAAGAAAATCAAATAAAAGATAAAAAAAAATTAAAACGTTAAAATTAAAGGACACTTTCAATTATTTTTAAAAAAAACTTACACATAATTTTTAAAAAATAATTAAAAGTGATAAGATAATAAATTAATTAAAAAAACATTAAAGTGAAAATAAATTAAAATAAATATTTTACAAAGAAATAAATAAAAATAGTTATATATATATATATAAAATTTAATATCAATTAATATGTGTGCTAACTAATTGTGTCTTATCCCTTTTTTTTTTATATATAAATCATTACTTTATGTTTATGTTTTTTTGGGTAAAATTTGCTCAATTTTGACTGTGTTGATTACTTTCATTCATTATGTATTATTAATATTTTTGTGTTTGGACTAATTTCCTTTTCACTATTTTTGACGATTTTTGTTAGAATGGTTCAAATTTTTATATTTCTTATTTTTTAAAATTTCAAATATATTTTTATCCCTACCACCAAACAACCCCCATGTAACACCCCAGACTTTTTTTAAAACTAAGACTCGAACCATTCTAACAAAAATTTTCTGGAGTGTTAAGGTTGCTAGATGTAGCACCTTGAGTTCCAAGAAGAACTAAAGAAAATTCATTCAAGTCATTCCTATGTTCCTCTAAGTTTTAGGTCAACTTCAAACGATCATAACATTCGGTACATGATGAGTTAGGTGGGCCATAAGATATTAAATGAAATTTATTTGAATTATCTTTCCAACGCTACCGAGTTTGCTAAGTTTTGAGTTCGGATGAGTGAGATATCCCCTTTAGAAGTCAGGCTATCCATTTAAGGAAAGTTACCCGAAAATAGTATGGGGTATTTTGGTCTTTTCCTTACCCAATCAGATTTAATTCGTTTTTAGTAAGGTTTTAGGGGTCTAATCTGATTAGGTTCAATTTTATAATCTTGATATACGCCTAGGGTTTTAGTTGAGAGTTCAAGAAGAGAAAAGAAGAGAAAAGAGGAGAAAGAGGAGAGGATCAAAGCATTCATTGAGGTTCTTGAGATTTCGCTTGCGAATTTCGCCAAGGGTTAATCCCTAAGAGATATGTAAGCTTCCATAGTGTTGAGTTTGTTCACCCACGCACCAATCATATTAATTTCAGCGTTAAATTCGTTCTAGAAAGTTGAAGGTTTGATGTTCTTGAATTGTGTTCTTGAAATTGGCTTTCGTTCTTGAGTTTAGATGAGATTGATAAGTTTTTGAGGAAATCGTGGTGATTTTAGAGTTGTGTTTGATTAGATTCTTGTGTACATGTATTGCGTATCTGAATCTAAAGAGAAATTTAGAAAAAGAATCAAATTTAGGCGAATTAGGGTTAGAAAATGAGGAAGAAAAAGTCAGACAAAAAACCAGTACCTGATCCGTGTCGCGAACCTGTTCCTTAGAAGTGAAATTTCAATCTCCGCATCGGGGAGAGATTGCAGACTCCACTGTTTCAAAAATTATTTCGACAAAGCAGCATAAGTCATCTCTGCGTCGCGGACTTGCTCCCCCAACATTGTTTTTCAACCGTTTCTCATGATTAATTATCTAAAACACTTTTTAATCATCAATATATCTTTCCTATCACAAATCATAACCTTGAATTCATAATTCAAATTCAAGGTAGAGCTAAGAGTTAAGTGTTGAGAGTTCTTTCGAGTGTTTTGAGAAAGTCCCTTTGAGTTTTTGAGGAGTCTTCTAAAACTTCTAATAACTTGTTTCAAGACTCGAGCAAGTGAGTATGAGAATGAGGAGAATGTAATCATGAGTCTACTTTATCATCACGAGATCCTTCATATGATGAACCATAACTCTTGAATTCATAATTCACATTCCAGAGAGAGTTAAGAGTAGAGTTCAAGAAAGTCTTTGAGTTCAAATGTGAATCCTTTGAGATAAACTATCAACTTGAACTAAGTTTTGAGAAAGTATGTATGGGAATGAGAAGAGTCGTATACATGAGTTCTATATTATTGTGGATACCCTCGAGTCGAGTCGTTCATGCCCATAAACCGCATGAACTCCATAATTTTAGTATGTTTGAGAGGAGTAGTATCTTCAAGTTCTAAGTCTTGAGTATTGAGTTCATAATCCTTTTTGAGATTATATTCCTAATCATGGGACTATTACATGTTACCCATGAAGTCCTTGAGTTGAGTAGTTCATGCTCATAACTCCGCATGAACCCTATAAGTCGAGAAGTCTTGAGATGAGAAGTATCTTTGAGTGAGATGTTCATGCCCATAATTCCGCATGAACCCTCTGAGTTGGCAATTCTTGAAATGAGTAGTATCATTGAAGTTATTCAGTTCGAAGTATTGAGTTCTATCTATGATTATTGAAAACCTTGAATTGAGTCGTTCACATCCATAATTCGGCATGAATCCTATTTTAAGAAGTCTTTTACAAATGTTTTAAACTTGTTTTAAGACTTGCGTTTTTAGTTGAGTAAAGAGTAACAAATGAGGTTCATTTTCTTCAAAAGAGTATATGAGAACTATGTATTACCGAAGAGCAAATGTTTTCACATTTAAACAAGAAAGGAAACACTGATTTCCAAAAGAGTCTTTGAGCTAGTTTTTGAGTAAAGATTGAATGTTTTCACATTTAAGCAAGAGAGGAAACACTGATTTCCAAGAGAGCCTTTGGGCTAGTTTTTGAGAAATTATCTCAAACCACAAAAAGACTGAAGTTTTTAAACATATGAGCTAGTTACATTTTGGGAGTAGTATTGAGCATCAATTTAGGGACAATTTGAGTTCAGATAATTCAAGGTCTCCATAAACAGTGTAGCCAACATGGGTAGAAAAGGGTCATACTTGTTAAATGATTTCTTAGTGCTTTTTAGCATAGATTAGTGAATCCACTTAGTAGTAAGGTTCTATACCCCCGACAAGGTATAGGATGGCCCTGACAGCATGAGGCAAGATGTTGTATCATCACATAGCTCATAGTGATGATTGTCGGTTAGAGAAACTCCTACAGAGATATTTTGTATTTTTATATATATCTGTAACATCCGGAAGTTTTAAATAACTAAGAAGAGTCTTAGAATTGAAACTTTTAATTTTGGAAAGAATTTTAAAAATCTGGAAATTTGGCTAAGTATGGGAAAAAGGTGAGTTTTTGGCCAACTTTGGGCAGTCATCACTTCTATCTCAGGATGATTTAGGTGTAGTTCCAGTTATGGTTGCAAATTTCGTGGAATTATCTTTCCAACGCCACCGAGTTTGCTCAATTCCGAGTTCGTATGAGTGAGTTATTCCCTTTGGAAGTTGGGCAGTTAGCAGGGAAATCCGTCCGGAAATTTGTAAGGGTATTTTGGTCTTTTCCCTAATCAATTCCTTGGGTTATATTGTTGTGTTAGACTGATTTTTAGGTCAGTTTGTCCCATTTTAAAGAGTGAGAGTTAGGGCTTGGGAGAGAAGAGAGAAAGAAGAGGAGAACGAGAAGATTAAGCAAGGAGATCATCGTGGATATCGTCGGGGGTGATCCCAACTAGGTATGTGAGTTCATAGTGTTGGG
>NW_006239621.1:6938-7205 GCF_000226075.1 Solanum tuberosum | reverse complement strand
GTGATGTTGTTGATTGTGTTGTTGAAGTCCCTTGTTGATTTGGGACATGTTTTCCGGTTGTGTTTTTGAGTTGTAATCTATTGTATGTTGAGGGGTTTAATTGTTCTAAATGTTTGGTGTTGGAACCTTTGAAGTTTGGAAGGTTTAGAGTTGAAGAAACAAGAAAGGAAAGTCGAAATTTCGGGAAAAAGGCCTGGGGCGTCGCGCCAGCCAGCGCGCCCCAGCAGGGGCTCTGAAGTTTTCCCCTTGGGGCGCCGCGCCTAGCAG
>NW_006239621.1:4172-6298 GCF_000226075.1 Solanum tuberosum | reverse complement strand
CCACTTAGTAAAGTTAGCTTCTTATATCACGGCCAGGTATAGGATTGTCCTTGGGCAACATGAGGTAAAACGTTGTATCACCACTAGGGCTCATAGTGGTGGTTGTCGGTTAAAGAATCTCCCACAAAAGTTATATTACTTTTATATAAGTAAAGTTGAGTTTGTTATCGTTTTATCCTTAACAAACTAAGTTGTTTACATTGTTTTACAAGCTTGATATGTATTGCATATGTCTTATTGCTTTATATTTCAGTTCTTTTATACATAAGTCGAACAAAACCAAGGTAAGAGTTCCTTTTTACTCCATTCAAGCTTAAGTTGTGGTTTAGCTTTCCAGCTCGCATACTCGTACATTCCATGTACTGATGCCAGTTGGCCTGCATGTTATTATGATGCAGATGCAGGTACCCAGGATCAGTACCCAGCACGCCGTTGATCCAGCTGAGCACTCCAGAGTCAGTGGTGAGCCTCCTTGCCTCCCGGTGGACTCCGTTATTTTGTTTCCTTAAGTTTTGCTTTATTAGGATGTTGCGGGGTCTGTCCCAACATCCATCTAAGTATTTTAGAGGCTTCATAGACAGTCAGTCAGTTAGTTTTGAGTCTCTTATCTATGTATATATGTAAATATTCTATTTTGAGACTCGAGTTACCTTTTTGGCCAGATTTTTATCCGTTGGTTGTTTTATAACCTTGCATTGCAGTGAGTTCTTCTGTTGAGTTAAGTTTCCGCTGAGTTAAAAAAAAGAAAGCCAGGCCAAGGGTTCGCTTGGGGGCCAGCAATGGTCTTCGAGTGCCGGCCACGTCCAGGGTGTAGGTTCGTGGCGTGACAATATCTATAGTGTTTACTTTGTATTTTCATATAGAATCAGAGTTTATCCTGTATCGTTGAATATAAATTGAGTTACTATTGTATTCTTCAATACATTGAGTTGTTTTCTACTATTTTAAAAGCTTTCCATATATTGCATTTGTATTGTTGCTTTCTATTGAGTTGGGTATCCAAATTTGAGTACATAGAGTTGAGTATACAGAGTTGAGTACCCAAAGTCGAGTATCTGAAATTTGAGTTGAGCCTTATTTCACTGAGTTGAATACTTTGTTATTGAGTTGAGCCTTATTTCACTAAGTTGAATACCTTATTGTTGAGTTGAGCCTTATTTCACTGAGTTGAATATCTCATCTTTGAGTTGAGTATCTTATTCTTGAGTTGAGTATCTTATTCTTGAGTTGAGCATCTTATTCTTGAGTTGAGTGTCTTATTCTTGAGTTGAGTTTAGTTGAGTGAGTTGAGAAGAGGTAAGTATTTTCTTTTTATCAAGTTCAATCTTATGTTATGCTTTAGAATTCCCCTAACATTCTTGTATAGCTGATGTACTGAGCCATCTGGCCTGCATCATTTCATGATGCTGATACAGGTATTCAGGATCATCAACAAGCGCTTCATTGATACCACATGCAGTTCGAGTTAGCTATGGTGAGCCTCATTGCTTCCGGAGGGTTACACTTGTACTTTCAGTTATATTAGTTGTTAGGATGTCGTGGTTTGTCCCGACTTCCATCTTTGTCAGTTAGAGGCTTCATAGATAGACATATTTTAAAGACTTGAGTTGCATATCGGTTGCTAGTTGAATGTTTTATTTATATTCATAGTATATCATTTGAGGTAAAACTTTGTATTTGAGTTTCATGTATTCTATTTTGTTTTTAATCTTTTGTATGCTTGAGTTAGTCTCCCGCTTGTAGTCAGCCAGGATGAGGGTTCGCTTGGGGACCATCAATGGTTCTCGAGTGCCGGCCACGTCTAGGGTGTTGGCTCGGTTCGTGACGCCCCCCACCCTTAAGTAAAAAAATAATAATTATAAATTGCGTTTGGAAAATGTTACTAATTTTAAGATTTCGTTTATCTCTCTCAACCCCTACCACCCCTACACCCTACCTTCCCTCCAAAAAAAATAGATTTTGTAAAATATTTCAATTTTTTTAAAATTTTACGCAACTCCCCCCTCCGCAGCCCCTCCCTAACCCCTCCCCAACAAGGCCACCCCACCTATGCTACCCCTTCCACCGCCATCCTATCAATTATTTTTTTAATTTCTTTTTTGGGAAATATTTTAAGGCCACCCCAA